>NW_018397915.1:7968-9645 GCF_002168275.2 Theobroma umbraticum | reverse complement strand
AAAAAAATCAATTTAAAATCAATTATGAGATTATAAAATAATTTAAAGTGAGTAATAAGGTTTTGAAGGAATGGGAGACTATAAATGGACTTTTTTTACCAATGAATGGTATTTTCTACACGTTTTCCTAGACAAACATTCAATTATAGTCTATTTTAATGAAAAATGTAAAAATAATTCAACTTAAATACAATTATGAGATTACAAAATCATTTAAGGCTAGTAATAAGGCTTTTATAGGTATGGGAGACTGTAAATGGACTTTTATTCTAAATAAATGGCTTTCTCTACACGTTTCCTGAGGTAGGCATTCAATTATAGTCTGTTTTAATGAAAAATGTAAAAATATTTAACTTAAAATCAATTATGAGATTATAAAACCATTTAAAGTTAGTAATAAGGCTTTTAAAGGAATGAGAGACTATAAATGGACTTTTTTTTTAAATAAATACTTTTTTCTTCGTGTTTCTTGAGGTAGACATTCAATTATGGTTTGTTTTAACCAAAAGTGTAAAAAAATTCAGCTTTGAATCAATTATGAGATTATAAAACCATTTAAAATGAGTAAAAACTCTTTTTCTACACATTTTCCAAAGCAAGCACTCAATTACAGCCTGTTTTAATAAAAAATGTAAAAAAAATTTAACTTGTATACAATTATAAGATTACAGAACCATTTAAAGCTAGTAGTAGGGCTTTTGAAGGTATGAGAGACTGTAAACAGACTTTTCTTCCAAATAAATGGCTTTCTCTACATGTTTCTCAAGACAAGCATTCAATTATAGTATGTTTTAATGAAAAATGTCAAAAAATTCAACTTAAAATCAATTATGAGATTATAAAACTATTTAAAGTGAGTAATAAGGCTTTTGTAGGAGTGGGAGCCTATAAATGGACTTTTCTTGGCAATGAATGCTTTTTTCCTCACATTTCTAGAGGTAAATGTTCAATTATGGTTTGTTTTAACCAAAAGTGTAAAAAAATTCAGCTTAAAATCAATTATGAGATAAGAAAATGATTTAAAGTGAGTAATAAGGCTTTTGAAGGAATGGGTGACAATAAATAGACTTTTCTTGTCAATAAATGCATTTTTCTTTATGTTTCTCAAGGTAGACATTCAATTATAGTCTGTTTTAACCAAAAAAGTAAAAAAATTCAACTTAAAATCAATTATGAGATTATAAAACTATTTAAAGTGACTAATAAGGCTTTTGAAGGAATAGGAGACTATTAATGGACTTTTGTTTCAAATAAATGAGTTTTCTTACACATTTCTTGAGGTAGGCATTCGTGTACAATCTGTTTTAACTAAAAATGTAAAAAACTTCTACTTAAAATCAATTGCGAGATTATAAAACCATTTAAATCAAGTAATAAGGCTTTCAAAGGAATGGTAAGCATAAGGGCTTTTTTGGCAATAATGCTTTTTTCTCTATGTTTCGAGGTACATTCATTTTATAGTTTGTTTTAACAAAAATGTAAAATAATTCAACTTAAAATCAATTATGAGATTATAGAAATAACTATTTTAAGAGGAATTGAAAGTTTAGGAAAGAAAGGTGACTATAATGGGATCTTTCTTAGGCATGAATGCTTTTTTCTTAAGATATTTTGAGGTAGACATTGAATTATAGTCTGTTTTAACCAAAATTGAAAAAAATTTAACTTAAAATAAGT
>NW_018397915.1:7862-7948 GCF_002168275.2 Theobroma umbraticum | reverse complement strand
TAAATTGAGTAATAAGGCTTTTGAAGGAATGGGAGACTATAAATGGACTTTTTTATAAATGAATGGCTTTTTCTACATGTTTCCCA
>NW_018397915.1:7772-7852 GCF_002168275.2 Theobroma umbraticum | reverse complement strand
TCAATTATAGTCTGTTTTAATGAAAAATATTAAAAAAATTCAGCTTAAATACAATTATGAGATTACAAAATCATTTAAGG
>NW_018397915.1:7610-7762 GCF_002168275.2 Theobroma umbraticum | reverse complement strand
GGCTTTTGAAGGTATAGGAGACTGTAAATGGACTTTTCTTCTAAATAAATGGCTTTCTCAACATGTTTCCTGAGGCAGACATTCAATTATAGTCTTGTTTAATGAACAATGTAAAAAAATTCAACTTAAAATTAATTATGAGATTATAAAAC
>NW_018397915.1:5859-7600 GCF_002168275.2 Theobroma umbraticum | reverse complement strand
GAGTAATAAGACTTTTGAAGGAATGAGAGACTATAAATGGACTTTTTTTTAGCAATGAATGTTTTTTTCTTCATGTTTCTCGAGGTAGACATTCAATTATGGTTTGTTTTAACTACAAGTGTAAAAAATTTAACTTAAAATCAATTATGAGATTATAAAACTATTTAAAGTGAGTAAGAAGGCTTTTAAAGGAATGGGTGACTATAAATAGACTTTTCTTGTCAATAAATGCATTTCGCTTCATGTTTCTCAAGGTAGACATTCAATTATAGTCTGTTTTAACTAAAAATGTAAAACAATTCTATTTAATATCAGTTCTGAGATTATAAAACCATTTAAAGTGAGTAATAAGGCTTTTGAAGGAATATGAGACTATTAATGGACTTTTCTTTTAAATAAATAAGGTTTTCTACATGTTTCCCAAGGTAAGCATTCGTGTATAGTCTGTTTGAAAGAAAAATGTAACAAATTCAACTTAAAATCAATTATGAGATTATAAAACTATTTAAAGCAAGTATCAAGGTTTTTGAAGAAATAGGAGACTATAAATGGGCTTTTCTTGCCAATGAATGCTTTTTTCTTCATATTTCTTGAGGTAGACATTCAATTATAGTTTGTTTTAACCAAAACTGTAAAAAAATTCAACTTAAAATCAGTTATGAGATTGTAAAACCATTTAAAGAAAGTAATAAGGTTTTTGAAAGAATAGGAGACTATTAATGGAATTTTCTTTGAAATAAATGAGTTTGCCTACACGTTTCTCAAGGTAGACATTCATGTACAGTTTGTTTTAAGTAAAAATGTAAAAAACTTCAACTTAATATCAATTATGAGATTATAAATCCATTTAAAGCGAGTAATAAGACTTTCGAAGGAATGGGAGACATAAATTGACTTTTCTTGCAAAATGAATGCTTTTTTCTTCACATTTCTCGAGGTAAACAATCAATTATAGTCTGTTTGAACTAAAAATGTAAACAAATTCAACTTAAAATCAATCATGAGATTATAAAACTATTTAAAACGAGTACTAAGGTTTTGAAAGAATAGGAGACTAAAAATGGACTTTTCTTGCTAATGAATGCTTTTTTTTTTTCATATTTCTCGAGGTAGACATTCAATTAAAGTTTGTTTTAATCAAAACTATAAAAAAAATTAACTTAAAATCAATTATGAGATTATAAAACCATTTAAAGCAAGTAATAAGGCTTTTAAAGGAATGAGAGACTATAAATGAACTTTTTTTTTTTATTAATGAATGGTTTTTTCTACATGTTCCCCAAGCCAAGCATTCAATTATAGTCTGTTTTAATGAAAGATATAAAAAAAATTCAACTTAAATACAATTATGAGATTATAGAACCATTTAAAGTGAGTAATAAGGCTTTTGAAGGAATAAGAGACTATAAATGGACTTTTCTTGCCAATCAATGCTTTTCTCTTCACGTTTCTCAAAGTTGACATTTAATTACAATTTGTTTTAACCAAAAGTGTAAAAAAATTCAACTTAAAATCAGTTATGAAATTATAAAACCATTTTAAGCAAGTAATAAGGCTTTTGAAGGAATGAGAGACTATAAATGGACTTTTCTTGCCAATGAAGGCTTTTTCTACATGTTTCTAGAGGTAAGCATTCAATTATTGTCTATTTTAATGAAAAATGTAAAAACAATTAAACTTATAAATAATTATGAGATTACAAAACCATTTACGGCTAGTAATAACGCTTTTGAAGGTATGG
>NW_018397915.1:5639-5849 GCF_002168275.2 Theobroma umbraticum | reverse complement strand
TAAAGTGAGTAATAAGGCTTTTGAAGGAATAGTAGACTATAAATGGACTTTTTTTGGACAATAAATGCTTTTTCCTTCATGTTTCTCAAGGTCGACATTCAATTATGGTTTGTTTTAACCAAAAGTGTACAAAAATTCAACTTAAAATCAATTATGAGAATATAAAACCATTTAGAGCGAGTAAGAAGGCTTTTGAAGGAATGAGTGACT
>NW_018397915.1:5286-5481 GCF_002168275.2 Theobroma umbraticum | reverse complement strand
TAAAATCAATTATGAGATTATAAAATCATTTAAAGCGAGTAATAAGGTTTTAAAGTAATGGGAGACTATAAATAGACTTTTCTTACTAATGAATGGCTTTTTCTACATGTTTTCCATAGCAAGCATTCAATTGTAGCCCGTTTTAATGAAAAATGTAAAAACAATTCAACTTAAATACAATTATGAGATTACAAA
>NW_018397915.1:5119-5276 GCF_002168275.2 Theobroma umbraticum | reverse complement strand
GCTAGTAATAAGGCTTTTGAAGGTATGGGAGACGGTAAACGGTCTTTTCTTCCAAATAAATGGCTTTCTCTACATGTTTCCTAAGGTAAGCATTCAATTATTATCTGTTTTAATGAAAAATGTAAAAAAATTCAACTTTAAATCAATTATGAGATTA
>NW_018397915.1:4892-5019 GCF_002168275.2 Theobroma umbraticum | reverse complement strand
TTGGTTAAAACAGACTATAATTGAATGTCTACCTTGAGAAACGTAAAGAAAAATGTATTTATTGACAAGAAAAGTCTATTTATAGTCACTCATTCTTTCAAAAACCTTATTACTAACTTTAAATCAT
>NW_018397915.1:4709-4882 GCF_002168275.2 Theobroma umbraticum | reverse complement strand
TATAATTGATTTTAAGTTAAATTATTTTACACTTTTATTTAAAACAAACCATAATTGAACGTTTACCTTAAGAAACATAAAGAAAAAAGCGTTCATTGCTAAGAAAAGTCCATTTATATTATCTCATTTCTTCAAAAGCCTTATTACTCACTTTAAATGGTTTTATAATCTCA
>NW_018397915.1:2980-4513 GCF_002168275.2 Theobroma umbraticum | reverse complement strand
CTCCCATACCTTTAAAAGCCTTGTTACTAGCCTTAAATGGTTTTGTAATCTCATAATTGTATTTAAGTTGAATTGCTTTTACATTTTTCGTTAAAACAGGCTATAATTGAATACTTGCCATTTGAAATATGTAGAAAAAGCATTGGTAAGAAAAGTCCATTTATAGTCTCCTATTCCTTCAAAACCTTATTACTCGCTTTAAATGGTTTTATAATCTCATAATTGATTTTAAGTTGATTTTTTTTATATTTTTCATTAAAACAGAGTGTAATTGAGTGTCTGCCTCAAGAAACATGTAAGAAAAGCTATTCATTGATAAGAAAAGTCCATTTATAGTCACCTATTCCTTTAAAAGTCTTATTACACGCTTTAAATAATTTTATATTCTCATAATTGATTTTAAGTTGAATTTTTTACACTTTTGGTTAAAACAAACCATAATTGAATGTCTACCTCAAGAAACATGAAGAAAAAAGCATTCATTGTCAAAAAAAAGTCCCTTTATAATCTCTCATTCCTTCAAAAGCCTTATTACTCACTTTAAATGGTTTTATAATCTCATAATTGATTTTAAGTTGAATTTTTTAACATTTTTCATTAAAATAGACTATAATTGAATGCCTGCCTTAGGAAACGTGTAGAGAAAGCTATTTTTTAAGAAGAAAAGTCCATTTACAGTCTCCCATACCTTCTAAAGCCTTATTACTAGCGTTAAATGATTTTGTAATCTCATAATTGTATTTATGTTGAATTGTTTTTACATTTTTAATTAAATAGACTATAATTGAATGCTTGTCTAGGAAATCATGTAGAAAAAGCTATTCATTGGCAAGAAAAGTTCATTTATAGTCTCCAATTCCTTCAAAACCTTATTACTTGCTTTAAATGATTTTATATTCTCATAATTGATTTTAAGTTGATTTTTTTATATTTTTCATTAAAATAGACTATAATTGAGTACTTGCCTCTAGAAACGTGTAGAAAAAGCCATTCATTGATAAGAAAAGTCTATTTATAGTCACCCATTTCTTCAAAAGCCTTATTACTGACTTTAAATGGTTTTATAATGTCATAATTGATTTTAAGTTGATTTTTTTTACACTTTTGGTTAAAACAAACCATAATTGAATGTCTACCTCAAAAAACATGAAGAAAAAAGCATTCATTGTTAAAAAAAAAATCCATTTATAGTCTCTCATTCCTTCAAAAGCCTTATTAGTCTCTTTAAATAGTTTTATAATCTTGTAATTGATTTTAAGTTGAATATTTTTACATTTTTCATTAAAACAGACTATAATTGAATGCTTGCCTAAGGAAATGTGTAGAAAAAGCCATTTAGTTAGAAGAAAAGTACATTTACAGTCTCTCATACCTTCAAAAGTCATATTATTACCCTTAAATAGTTTTATAATCTCATAATTGTATTTAAGTTTAACTTTTTTATATTTTTTATTACAATAGACTATAATTGAATGCTTGTCTAGGGAAACGTGTAGAAAAAATCATTCATTAGCAAGAAAAGTCTATTTATAG
>NW_018397915.1:2710-2839 GCF_002168275.2 Theobroma umbraticum | reverse complement strand
TATAATCTCATAATTGATTTTAAGTTGATTTTTTTTACATTTTTCATTAAAATAGGCTAAAATTGAGTGGCTGTCTCGAGAAACGTATAGAAAAAGGTATTTATTGACAAGAAAGTCCATTTATAGTCA
>NW_018397915.1:2500-2700 GCF_002168275.2 Theobroma umbraticum | reverse complement strand
CAAAAGCCTTATTACCCTCTTTAAATGATTTTATAATCTCACAATTGATTTTAAGTTGAATTTTTTTACACTTTTGATTAAAAGAAAGCCATAATTGAACATCTACCTCGAGAAACATTAAGAAAAAAGCATTCATTGCTAAAAAAAAGTCCATTTATAGTCTCTCATTCTTTCAGAAGCCTTATTACTCACTTTAAATG
>NW_018397915.1:2342-2490 GCF_002168275.2 Theobroma umbraticum | reverse complement strand
CTCATAATTAATTTTAAGTTGAATATTTTTACATTTTAGTTAAAACGTGCTATAATTGAATGTCTACCTCAAGAAACATGAAGAAAAATGAATTTATTGACAAGAAAAGTCTATTTATATTCACTCATTCCTTCAAAAGCCTTATTAC
>NW_018397915.1:2160-2332 GCF_002168275.2 Theobroma umbraticum | reverse complement strand
TCGTTTTATTATCTCAAAATTGATTTTATGTTCAATTTTTATTAATATTTTGATTAAAACAGACTATAATTCAATGTCTACCTCAAGAAACATGGGAAAAAAGCATTCATTAGCAAGAAAAGTCTATTTATGGTCACCAGTTCCTTCAAAAGCCTTATTACTCGCTTTAAAT
>NW_018397915.1:1954-2150 GCF_002168275.2 Theobroma umbraticum | reverse complement strand
TCTCAAAATTGATTTTAGGTTCAATTTTTTTTACTTTTTTGGTTAAAACATACTATAATTAAATATCTACATTGAGAAACATGAGAAAAAAAGCATTCATTAGTTAGAAAAGTACATTTATAGTCTCTCATTCCTTCAAAGTCTTAGTACTTGCTTTAAATGGTTTTATAATCTCATAATTCATTTTAGGTTGAAT
>NW_018397915.1:1654-1854 GCF_002168275.2 Theobroma umbraticum | reverse complement strand
ATTTTGAGATTATAAAACCATTTAAAGTGAGTAATAAGGCTTTTGAAGGAACTGATGACCATAAATAGACTTTTCTTGCTCATGAATGCTTTGTTCCCATGTTTCTTGAGGTAGACATTGAATTATAGTCTGTTTTAATCAAAATCTTAATAAAAATTGAACATAAAATCAATTTTGAGATAATAAAACGATTTAAAGTG
>NW_018397915.1:1525-1629 GCF_002168275.2 Theobroma umbraticum | reverse complement strand
GTGACTATAAATAGACTTTTCTTGTCAATAAATTCATTTTTCTTCATGTTTCTCGAGGTAGACATTCAATTTTAGTCTATTTTAACTAAAAATATAAAAACAAT
>NW_018397915.1:1299-1515 GCF_002168275.2 Theobroma umbraticum | reverse complement strand
ATCAATTATGAGATTATAAAACCATTTAATGTGAGTAGTAAGGCTTCTGAAGGAATGAGAGACTATAAATGGACTTTTTTTTAGTAATGAATGCTTTTTTCTTAATGTTTCTCGAGGTAGATTATGGCTTTTTTTTAACCAAAAGTGTAAAAAAATTCAACTTAAAATCAATTGTGAGATTATAAAATTATTTAAAGAGGGTAATAAGGCTTTTGA
>NW_018397915.1:1171-1289 GCF_002168275.2 Theobroma umbraticum | reverse complement strand
GACTATAAATGGACTTTCTTGTCAATGAATACCTTTTTCTATACGTTTCTATAGACAGCCACTCAATTTTAGCCTATTTTAATGAAAAATGTAAAAAAAATTAACTTAAAATCAATTA
>NW_018397915.1:669-1053 GCF_002168275.2 Theobroma umbraticum | reverse complement strand
ATGATTTTTTCTACACGTTTCCCTAGAAAAGCATTCAATTATAGTCTATTGTAATAAAAAATGTAAAAAAATTAAACTTAAATACAATTATGAGATTACAAAACTATTTAAGGGTAATAATACGGCTTTTGAAGGTATGAGAGACTGTAAATGTACTTTTCTTCTAACTAAATGGCTTTCTCTACACATTTCCTTAGGCAAACATTCAATTATAGTCTGTTTTAATGAAAAATGTAAAAATATTCCACTTAAAATCAATTACGAGATTATAAAACCATTTAAAGAGACTAATAAGGCTTTTGAAGGAATGAGAGACCATAAATGGATTTGTTTTTAACAATGAATGCTTTTTTCTTCATGTTTTTTGAGGTAGACATTCAATTA
>NW_018397915.1:429-633 GCF_002168275.2 Theobroma umbraticum | reverse complement strand
CTTAAAATCAATTATGACATTATAAAACCATTTAAAGTCAGTAATAAGGCTTTTAAAGAAATGGGTGGATATAAATAGACTTTTCTTATCAATGAATGGTTTTTTCTACACGTTTCTAGAGGCAAGTACTGAATTATAGTCTATTTTAACGAAAAATATAAAAAAATCAACTTAAAATCAATTATGAGAATATAAAATCATTTA
>NW_018397915.1:132-321 GCF_002168275.2 Theobroma umbraticum | reverse complement strand
AATTATGAGATTACAAAATCATTTAACGCTAGTAATAAGGCTTTAGAAGGTATGAGAGACAATAAATAGACTTTTCTTCTAAAAAAATAGCTTTCTCTACAGGTTTCCTAAGGTAGGCATTCAATTATAGTTTGTTTTAAAGAAAAATGTAAAAAAATTAACTTAAAATCAATTATGAGATTATAAAAC
>NW_018397915.1:0-122 GCF_002168275.2 Theobroma umbraticum | reverse complement strand
GAGTAATAAGGCTTTTGAAGGAATGAGAGATTATAAATGGACTTTTTTTTGGCAATGAATGCTTTTTGCTTCATGTTTCTTGAGGTAGACATTCAATTATGGTTTGTTTTAACCAAAAGTGT
>NW_018397914.1:52613-52719 GCF_002168275.2 Theobroma umbraticum | reverse complement strand
GGTGACTATAAATAGACTTTTTTACCAATGAATGCATTTTTCTTCACGTTTCTTCAGGTACACATTTAATTATAGTTAGTTTTAACTAAAAATGTAAAAAAAATTG
>NW_018397914.1:52473-52603 GCF_002168275.2 Theobroma umbraticum | reverse complement strand
GAATTTTGAGATTATAAAACCATTAAAAGTGAGTAATAAGGCTTTTATTGGAATGGGTGACTATAAATGCACTTTTCTTGCCAATGAATATCTTTTTCTTCAAGTTTACCAAGGCAGACACTCAATTATA
>NW_018397914.1:51863-52041 GCF_002168275.2 Theobroma umbraticum | reverse complement strand
AGGAATGAATAACTATAAATGGACTTTTCTTACCAATGAATGACTTTTTCTTTATGTTTCATAAGGTAAACATTCAATTATAATCTGTTTTAACAAAAAATGTAAAAAAACTAAACATAAAATTAATTATAAGATTATAAAACCATTTAAAGTGAGTAATAATGCTTTTGAAGGAATG
>NW_018397914.1:51716-51851 GCF_002168275.2 Theobroma umbraticum | reverse complement strand
TTTACTTCATGTTTCCTAAAGTAGACATTCAATTATAATCTGTTCTAACAAAAAATGTAAAAAAATTTAACCTAAAATCATTTATGAAATTATAAAATCATTTAAAGTGAATAATAAGGCTTTCGAAGGAATGGG
>NW_018397914.1:51156-51284 GCF_002168275.2 Theobroma umbraticum | reverse complement strand
TGTAAATGGACTTTTCGTATGAATGCCTAGCTTTTCCTTCATGTTTCCCAAGGCAAACATTCAATTATAGCCTTTTTTAACAATAAATGTTAAAAAATTCAACTTAAAATCAATTTTGAGATTATAAA
>NW_018397914.1:50741-50889 GCF_002168275.2 Theobroma umbraticum | reverse complement strand
AAAAATTCAACTTAAAATTAATTATGAGATAATAAAACCATTTAAAGCGAGTAAAAAGCCTTTCGAAGGCTTGAGTGGCTATAAAGGGACTTTCCGTGCCAATGGTTGGCTTTTGCTTCATGTTCCCCAAGCCAAACATTCAATTCTA
>NW_018397914.1:50038-50240 GCF_002168275.2 Theobroma umbraticum | reverse complement strand
TTTGAAGGAATGAGTGACTATAAATAGACTTTTTCTTGCTAATGAAGGTATTTTGTTTTTATTTTTCTCAAGATAAACAATCAATTACAATTTTTTTTACTGAAAAATGTTAAAAAATTAAACTTAAAATAAATTACGAGATTATAAAAGCATTTGAAGCAAGTACTAAGGCTTTTGAAAGAATAGGTGACCATAAATGGAC
>NW_018397914.1:49890-50028 GCF_002168275.2 Theobroma umbraticum | reverse complement strand
AATGAATGCGTTTTTCTTCACATTTCTCTAGCTAGGCATTCAATTACAAACTGTTTTAACCAAAAATATAAAAAAAAATTGAAGTTAAAATTAATTTTGAGATTATAAAACTATTTAAAGCGACTAATAAGGCTTTTG
>NW_018397914.1:49672-49804 GCF_002168275.2 Theobroma umbraticum | reverse complement strand
TGTAAAATATATTCAACTTAAAATCAATTATGAGATTATAAAACTATTTAGACGGGTAATAAGGCTTTTAAAAGAATAATTGACTATAAATAGACTTTTCTTGTCAATGTATGCTTTTTTCTTCAACTTTCT
>NW_018397914.1:49204-49337 GCF_002168275.2 Theobroma umbraticum | reverse complement strand
ATAAGGCTTTTCAAGAAATGGGAGGCTATAAATGGACTTTTCTTCCTAATGAATCGCTTTTTCTATACCTTTCTTGAGACAAGCATTCAATTATAGTCTATTTTAATAAAAAATGTAAAAAAATTCAACTTAA
>NW_018397914.1:48996-49104 GCF_002168275.2 Theobroma umbraticum | reverse complement strand
AGAAACATGAAGAAAAAGGCATTCATTGGCAAAAAAAGTTTATTTATAGTCACCTATTCTTTCATAAGTCTTATTACTCATTTTAAATGGTTTTATAATCTCATAATT
>NW_018397914.1:48839-48986 GCF_002168275.2 Theobroma umbraticum | reverse complement strand
TGAATTTTTTTACATTTTTGGCTAGAACAGATTATAATTGAATCTCAGCATTAGGAAACATGAAGTAAAAGATATTGATTCTCAAGAAAAGTCCATTATAGTCATCCTTTCCATCAAAAGCCTTGTTACTCACTTTAAATAGTTTTA
>NW_018397914.1:48504-48726 GCF_002168275.2 Theobroma umbraticum | reverse complement strand
AAAAACCATTCATTGACAAGAAAAGTCCATTTATAGTCACCTATTCCATCAAAAACCTTATTGCTCGCTTGAAATGGTTTTATAATCTCATAAGTAATTTTGAGTTCAATTTTGTTTACATTTTTAGTTAAAACTGATTATAATTGAATGTCTATATCGAGAAACTTGAAGAAAAAGGCATTCATTGGCAAGAAAAGTCTATTTGTAGTCACCCATTCTATC
>NW_018397914.1:48210-48305 GCF_002168275.2 Theobroma umbraticum | reverse complement strand
ACTATAATTGAATGTCTACCTCAAGAAACATGAAGAAAAATGCATTCATTGGTACAAAAAGTATATTTATAGTCACCTATTTCTTCAAAAGCCTT
>NW_018397914.1:48117-48200 GCF_002168275.2 Theobroma umbraticum | reverse complement strand
TTCAATTATTTTATAATCTCATTATTGATTTAAGTTTAATTTTTTTACATTTTTCATTAAAACAGACTAAAATTGAATGTCTA
>NW_018397914.1:47989-48107 GCF_002168275.2 Theobroma umbraticum | reverse complement strand
CATGAAGAAAAACATATTCATTGACAAGAAAAGTCTATTTATAGTTACCCGTTCTTTCAAAAGTCTTATTACTCACTTTAAATGGTTTTATTACCTCAAAATTGATTTTATGTTCAAT
>NW_018397914.1:47434-47596 GCF_002168275.2 Theobroma umbraticum | reverse complement strand
CTTGTTACTCACCTTAAATGGTTTTATAATCTCATAATTAGTTTTAAGTTAAATGTTTTTACATTTTTGGTTATAACAGACTATAATTTAATGTCTACCTTGAGAAATGTGAAAAGAAGTGCATTCATTAGCAAAAAAGGTACATTTATAGTCACCCATTTC
>NW_018397914.1:47136-47327 GCF_002168275.2 Theobroma umbraticum | reverse complement strand
AAATTTATTTTAAGTTTAATTTTTTTTAGATTTTTGGTTAAAACAGATTATAATCGAATGTCTACCTTGAGGAACATGAACAAAAAAGCACTCATTGGGTGGAAAAGTCCATTTATTGTCACACATTTCTACAAAAACCTTATCACTAGCTTTAAATGGTTTTATAATCTCAAAATTGATTTTAAGTTCAA
>NW_018397914.1:46940-47036 GCF_002168275.2 Theobroma umbraticum | reverse complement strand
GGTGACTATAAATAGACTTTTTTACCAATGAATGCATTTTTCTTCACGTTTCTTAAGGTAGACATTTAATTATAGTTAGTTTTAACTAAAAATGTA
>NW_018397914.1:46814-46930 GCF_002168275.2 Theobroma umbraticum | reverse complement strand
AACTCAAAATGAATTTTGAGATTATAAAACCATTAACAGTGAGTAAAAAGGCTTTTACTGGAATGGGTGACTATAAATGCACTTTTCTTACCAATGAATATCTTTTTCTTCAAGTT
>NW_018397914.1:46716-46804 GCF_002168275.2 Theobroma umbraticum | reverse complement strand
GACACTCAATTATAATCTGTTCTAATAAAAAATATAAAACAATTCGACACAAAATCAATTATAAAATTATAAAACCATTTAAAGTGAA
>NW_018397914.1:46324-46510 GCF_002168275.2 Theobroma umbraticum | reverse complement strand
AGGAATGAATAACTATAAATGGACTTTTCTTACCAATGAATGACTTTTTCTTTACGTTTTATAAGGTAGACATTCAATTATAATCTGTTTTAAGAAAATATGTAAAAAACTAAACTTAAAATTAATTATAAAATTATAAAACTATTTAAAGTGAGTAATAACGCTTTTGAAGGAATGGGTGACTAT
>NW_018397914.1:45651-45793 GCF_002168275.2 Theobroma umbraticum | reverse complement strand
ATGCCTTTTTCCTCATGTTTCTCAAGGTAGGCATTCAATTATAATCTGTTTTAACGCAAAATGTAAAAACAATCAATTTAAAATCAATTTTGAGATTACAAAACCATTAAAAGCAAGTAATAAGGGTTTTGAAGTCTTGAGT
>NW_018397914.1:45543-45641 GCF_002168275.2 Theobroma umbraticum | reverse complement strand
GGACTTTTCGTATGAATGCCTAGCTTTTCCTTCACGTTTCCCAAGGCAAACATTCAATTATAGCCTCTTTTAACAATAAATGTTAAAAAATTCAACTT
>NW_018397914.1:45336-45533 GCF_002168275.2 Theobroma umbraticum | reverse complement strand
TTGAGATTATAAAGCTATTTAAAGTGAGTAAAAAGGCTTTTGAAGGAATAGATGAATATAAATGGACTTTTCTTGCCAATAAATGCCTTTTCCTTTATGTTTCTCAAGGTAGACATTCAATTCAAATATGTTTTAACTAAAAATATAAAAAAATGCAACCTAAAATCAATTATGAAATTATAAAACCATTTAAAGTG
>NW_018397914.1:45065-45326 GCF_002168275.2 Theobroma umbraticum | reverse complement strand
CTTTTAAAGGAATGGGTGACTATAAATGGACTTTTCTTACCAATGAATTCTTTTTTCTTCGTATTTCTTAAGGATGACATTCAATTATAATTTGTTTAGGTAAAAATTATAAAAAAATTTAACTTAAAATTAATTATGAAATAATAAAACCATTTAAAACGAGTAAAAAGCCTTTCGAAGGCTTGAATGGCTATAAAGGGACTTTTTGTGCCAATGGTTGGCTTTTGCTTCATGTTCCCCAAGCCAAACATTCAATTCTAG
>NW_018397914.1:44413-44544 GCF_002168275.2 Theobroma umbraticum | reverse complement strand
TAGACAATCAATTACAATTTGTTTTACTGAAAAATGTTAAAAAATTAAACTTAAGATAAATTACGAGATTATAAATCCATTTGAAGCAAGTACTAAGGCTTTTGAAAGAATAGGTGACCATAAATGGACTT
>NW_018397914.1:44280-44394 GCF_002168275.2 Theobroma umbraticum | reverse complement strand
TTTTCTTCACATTTCTCTAGCTAGGCATTCAATTGCAAACCGTTTTAACCAAAAATATAAAAAAAAATTGAGCTTAAAATTAATTTTGAGATTATAAAACTATTTAAAGCGACT
>NW_018397914.1:44125-44270 GCF_002168275.2 Theobroma umbraticum | reverse complement strand
TTGAAGGAATGGGTGACTACAAATGGACTTTTCTTACCAATTAATGCTTTTTTCTTCACATTTCTCAAGGTAGACATTCAATTATAATTTTTTTAGGCCAAAAATGTAAAATATATTCAACTTAAAATCAATTATGAGATTATAA
>NW_018397914.1:43657-43807 GCF_002168275.2 Theobroma umbraticum | reverse complement strand
CAATTATGAGAGTATAAAATTATTTAAAGCGAGTAATAAAGCATTTGAGGGAATAAGAGACTACAAATAGACTTTTCTTGTCAATGAATGCTTTTCTCTTCATGTTTAACCAAAAATGTAAAAAAATTTAACTTAAAATCAATTATGAGA
>NW_018397914.1:43303-43414 GCF_002168275.2 Theobroma umbraticum | reverse complement strand
TAAGACCTTTGAAGGAATGAGTGACTATAAATGAACTTTTCTTGTCGATGAATGTAAATTTCTTCATGTTTCTCGAGGTAGACATTCAATTGTAGTCTATTTTAAACAAAA
>NW_018397914.1:43100-43293 GCF_002168275.2 Theobroma umbraticum | reverse complement strand
TTCAACTCCGAATCAATTATGAGATTATAAAATTATTTAAAGCAAATAATAAGGCTTTTGAAGGGATGAGAGACAATAAATGCACTTCTCTTTCAAATGAATGGCTTTTACATCACGTTTCCTGATGCAGACATTTAAATATAGTCTGTTTTAACCATAAATATAAAAAAATTCAACTTAAAATCAATTATGA
>NW_018397914.1:42951-43074 GCF_002168275.2 Theobroma umbraticum | reverse complement strand
ACTATAAATATCTTTCTCTTGCAAATGAATGTGTATTATGTTTCTCGAGGAACATATTCAATTATATTTTGTTTTAACCAAAAATGTAAAAACATTCAACTTAGAATCAATTATGAGATTATA
>NW_018397914.1:42774-42884 GCF_002168275.2 Theobroma umbraticum | reverse complement strand
AATTCAACTTAAACTAAATTTTGAGACTATAAAACCATTTAAAGCGAGTAATAAAACTTTTGAAGGAATGGGTGACTGTAAATGGACTTTTCTTGTCAATGAATACTTTT
>NW_018397914.1:42412-42555 GCF_002168275.2 Theobroma umbraticum | reverse complement strand
GTGACTATAAATGGACTTTTTTTTGCCAATGAATGTGTATTTTCTCATGTTTCTTGAGGTGGACATTCAATTATATTATGTTTTAACCAAAAATGTGAAAATATTAAACTTACAATCAATTTTGAGATTATAAAACCATTTAA
>NW_018397914.1:42254-42402 GCF_002168275.2 Theobroma umbraticum | reverse complement strand
CAAATGCACTTTTCTTGCCAATGAATACCTTTTTCTTTACGTTTCCTAAGGCAAACATTCAATTATAATCTGTTCTAACCAAGAATGTAAAAAAATTTAACCTAAAATTAATTATGAAATTATAAAACTATTTAAAGTGAGTAATAAG
>NW_018397914.1:41918-42073 GCF_002168275.2 Theobroma umbraticum | reverse complement strand
GGAATGAGTGACTATAAATGAACTTTTTTTACTAATGAATGTCTTTTTCTTTACATTTCTCAAGGTAGACATTCAATTATAATTTGTTTGAACTAAAAATATAAAATAATTCAGCTTAAAATCAATTTTGAGATTATAAAAACATTTAAAGTGAG
>NW_018397914.1:41396-41510 GCF_002168275.2 Theobroma umbraticum | reverse complement strand
AACCATTTAAAGTGAGTAATAAGGCTTTTGAAGGAATGGGGGACTATAAATGGATTTTTCTTGCCAATGAATGTGTATTTCTTCATGTTTCTTGAGGTAAACATTTAATTATAG
>NW_018397914.1:41281-41386 GCF_002168275.2 Theobroma umbraticum | reverse complement strand
CTAAAAATGTAAAAACATTCAACTTAAAATCAATTTTGAGATCATAAAACTATTTAAAGTCAGTAATAAGGCTTTTGAAGGAATGGGTGACTACAAATGGACTTT
>NW_018397914.1:40411-40604 GCF_002168275.2 Theobroma umbraticum | reverse complement strand
TAAAATCAATTTTGAGATTATAAAACCATTTAAAGTGAGCAATAAGGCTTTTAATGGAATTGGTGACTATAAATAGACCTTTCTTGTAAATCACTATTTTTTTTCTTCATGTTTCTCAAGGCAGACATTTAATTATAAACTGTTTTAACCAAAAACATAAAAAAATTCAACCTAAAATCAATTATGAGATTAT
>NW_018397914.1:40200-40311 GCF_002168275.2 Theobroma umbraticum | reverse complement strand
AATGTAAAATATATTCAACTTAAAATCAATTATGAGATTATAAAACTATTTAGATGGGTAATAAGGCTTTTAAAAGAATGATTGACTATAAATAGACTTTTCTTGTCAATG
>NW_018397914.1:39860-39982 GCF_002168275.2 Theobroma umbraticum | reverse complement strand
AATTATGAGATCATAAAACCATTTAAAGCAAGTAATAAGGCTTTTCAAGAAATGAGAGGCTATAAATTGACTTTTCTTCCTAATGAATGGCTTTTTCTACACCTTTCTTGAGACAAGCATTC
>NW_018397914.1:39571-39684 GCF_002168275.2 Theobroma umbraticum | reverse complement strand
CTAAGACCTTTGAAGGAATGAGTGACTATAAATGAACTTTTCTTGTCGATGAATATAAATTTCTTCACGTTTCTCGAGGTAGACATTCAATTGTAGTCTATTTTAAACAAAAA
>NW_018397914.1:39375-39561 GCF_002168275.2 Theobroma umbraticum | reverse complement strand
TCAACTCCGAATCAATTATGAGATTATAAAATTATTTAAAGCAAGTAATAAGGCTTTTGAAGGGATGAGAGACAATAAATGCACTTATCTTTCAAATGAATGGCTTTTACTTCACGTTTCCTGATGGAGACATTTAATTATAGTCTGTTTTAACCATAAATATAAAAAAATTCAACTTAAAATCAA
>NW_018397914.1:39196-39347 GCF_002168275.2 Theobroma umbraticum | reverse complement strand
AGTAATAAGGCTTTTAAAGGAATGGGTGACTATAAATATCTTTCTCTTGCAAATTAATGTGTATTATGTTTCTCGAGGAACACATTCAATTATAATCTGTTTTAACCAAAAATGTAAAAACATTCAACTTAGAATCAATTATGAGATTATA
>NW_018397914.1:38988-39096 GCF_002168275.2 Theobroma umbraticum | reverse complement strand
ATAAGGCTTTTAAAAGAATGATTGACTATAAATAGACTTTTCTTGTCAATGTATACCTTTTTCTTCAACTTTCTTGAGGTAGATATTCAATTATAGCCTGTTTTAATC
>NW_018397914.1:38807-38978 GCF_002168275.2 Theobroma umbraticum | reverse complement strand
AAAAAATATTGAACTAAAAATCAATTATGGGAGTATAAAATTATTTAAAGCGAGTAATAAGGCATTTGAGGAAATGAGAGACTATAAATAGACTTTTCTTGTCAATGAATGCTTTTTTCTTCACGTTTAACAAAAAATGTAAAAAAATTTAACTTAAAATCAATTATGAGA
>NW_018397914.1:37253-38797 GCF_002168275.2 Theobroma umbraticum | reverse complement strand
ATTTAAAGCAAGTAATAAGGCTTTTCAAGAAATGGGAGGCTATAAATAGACTTTTTTTCTCAATGAATGGCTTTTTCTACACTTTTCTCAAGACAAGCATTCAATTATACTCTATTTTAATGAAAAATGTAAAAACATTCAACTTAAAATCAATTATGAGATTATAAAACCATTTAAAGCGAGTATTAAGGCCTTTGAAGGAATAAGTGACTATAAATGAACTTTTCTTGCCAATGAATGTATATTTCTTCACGTTTTTCAAGGTAGATATTCCATTATAGTCTGTTTTAAACAAAAATATAAAAAATTTAACTCTGAATCAATTATGAGATTATAAAACCATTTAAAGTGAGTAATAAGGCTTTTAAAGGGATGAGAGACAATAAATGCACTTCTCTTTCAAATGAATCGCTTTTTCTTCACGTTTCCTGATGCAGACATTCAATTATAGTCTGTTTTAACCATAAATATAAAAAAATTCAACTTAAAATCAATTATGAGATTATAAAACTATTTAATTTGAGTAATAAGGCTTTTGAAGGAATGGGTGACTATAAATATCTTTCTCTTGCCAATGAATGTGTATTATGTTTCTCGAGGAACATATTCAATTATAATCTGTTTTAACCAAAAATGTAAAAATATACAACTTAGAATCAATTATGAGATTATAAAACCATTTAAAGCGAGTAATAAGGCTTTTGAAGGAATTGGAGACTAGAAATGGACTTTTCTTGCACATGAGTGCTTTTTTCCTCATATTTCTCGAGGTAGACATTCAGCTATAATCTGTTTTAACAAAAAGTGTAAAAAAAATCAACTTAAACTCAATTTTGAGACTATTAAATCATTTAAAGCGAGTAATAAGACTTTTAAAGGAATGGTGATTGTAAATGGACTTTTCTTGTCAATGAATGCCTTTTCCTTCACGTTGCTCAAGGTAAACATTCAATTATAAACTGGTCTAACTAAAAATGTAAAAAAATGCAACCTAAAATCAATTATGAGATTATAAAAGTATTTAAAGTGAGTAATAAGGCTTTTGAAGGAATGGATGACTATAAATGGACTTGTTTTGCCAATGAATGCATATTTCCTCATGTTTCTAGAGGTAGACATCCAATTATATTATGTTTTAATCAAAACTGTAAAAACATTAAACTTAGAATCAATTTTGAAATTATAAAACTATTTAAAGTGAGTAATAAGGCTTTTGAAGGAATGGGCGACTAGAAATGCACTTTTTTTGCCAATGAATAGCTTTTTCTTTATGTTTCCCAAGGAAGACATTCAATTATAATCTGTTCTAACCAAAACTGTAAAAAAAATCATCCTAAAATTAATTATGAAATTATAAAACTATTTAAGCAAGTAATAAAGCTTTTGAAAGAATGTGTGACTATAAATAGACTTTACTTGCCAATGAATACTTTTTTCTTCACGTTTCTCAAGGTAGACATTCAATTATAAACTGTTCTAACAAAAATATAAAAGAATTTAACCTAAAATCAATTATGAGATTATAAAACCATTTAAAGTGAGTA
>NW_018397914.1:36858-37001 GCF_002168275.2 Theobroma umbraticum | reverse complement strand
TGGGTGACTATAAATGAACTTTTCTTGTCAATGAATGCCTTTTTCTTCATGTTTATCAAGGTAGACAATCAATTATAATCTGTTCTAATAAAAAATATGAAAAAATTCAACTTAAAATCAATTTTGAGATTATAAAATCATTT
>NW_018397914.1:36777-36848 GCF_002168275.2 Theobroma umbraticum | reverse complement strand
ATAAGGCTTTTAAGGGAATGGGTGACTATAAATAGACTTTTCTTGTAAATCAATATTTTTTTCTCCATGTT
>NW_018397914.1:36194-36368 GCF_002168275.2 Theobroma umbraticum | reverse complement strand
ACTTTTCTTGCCAATGAATACCTTTTTCTTCACATTTCCTAAGGCAGACTTGCAATTATAATATGTTCTAACTAAAAATATAAAAAAATTTAACCTAAAATCAATTATGAAATTATAAAACTATTTAAAGTGAGTAATAAAACTTTTGAAGGAATGGGTGAATATAAATGGACT
>NW_018397914.1:36062-36184 GCF_002168275.2 Theobroma umbraticum | reverse complement strand
ATGAATGCCTTTTTCTTCACATTTCCCAAGGTAGACATTCAATTATAATCTGTTCTAACTAAAAAAGTAAAAATATTCAACCTAAACTTAATTATGAAATTATAAAACTATTTAAGATGAGT
>NW_018397914.1:35721-36052 GCF_002168275.2 Theobroma umbraticum | reverse complement strand
TTGAAGGAATGGGTGACTATAAATAGACTTTACTTGCCAATGAATGTTTTTTCTTCATGTTTCTCAAGGTAGACATTCAATTATAAACTGTTCCAAAAAAAATGTAAAAGAATTCAACCTAAAATCAATTATGAGATTATAAAATAATTTAAAGTGAGTAATATCGCTTTTCAAGGAATGGGTGACTATAAATGAACTTTTTTTGCTAATGAATACTTTTTTTTTATATTTCTCGAGGTAGACATTCAATTATAATATGTTTGAACTAAAAATGTAAAAAAATTCAGCTTAAAATCAATTTTGAGATTATAAAAATATTTAAAGTGAGTAA
>NW_018397914.1:35617-35711 GCF_002168275.2 Theobroma umbraticum | reverse complement strand
AATGGAATGGGTAACTATAAATGGACTTTTCTTGTCAATCAATGCCTTTTTTTTCATGTTTTTTGAGCTAGACATTCAATTATAATCTGTTTTA
>NW_018397914.1:35397-35607 GCF_002168275.2 Theobroma umbraticum | reverse complement strand
TAAAAAAATTCAACTTCAAATCAATTTTGCCATTATGAAACTATTTAAACTGAGCAATAAGGCTTTTAATGGAATGGATGACTATAAATAGACCTTTCTTGTGAATCAATATTTTTTTCTTCTTGTTTCTCAAGGTAGACATTTAATTATAAATTTTTCTAACCAAAAACGTAAAAAAATTCAACCTAAAATCAATTATGAGATTATAAA
>NW_018397914.1:35187-35297 GCF_002168275.2 Theobroma umbraticum | reverse complement strand
ATGTGTATTTTCTCATGTTTCTCGAGGTAGACATTCAATTATATTATGTTTTAAGAAAAAATGTGAAAACATTAAACTTACAATCAATTTTGAGATTATAAAACCATTTA
>NW_018397914.1:35058-35165 GCF_002168275.2 Theobroma umbraticum | reverse complement strand
AGGAATGGGCGACTACAAATGCACTTTTCTTGCCAATGAATACCTTTTTCTTTATATTTTCTAAGGCAGACATTCAATTATAATCTGTTCTAACCAGGAATGCAAAA
>NW_018397914.1:34826-35048 GCF_002168275.2 Theobroma umbraticum | reverse complement strand
TGGGTGACTATAAATAGACTTTACTTAGCAATGAATGCTTTTTTCTTCACGTTTCTCAGGATAGACATTCAATTATAAACTGTTCTAACAAAAAATATAAAAGAATTTAACCTAAAATCAATTATGAGATTATAAAACAATTTAAAGTGAGTAATAACTCTTTTAAAAGAATGAGTGACTATAAATGAACTTTTTTTACTAATGAATGTCTTTTTCTTTACG
>NW_018397914.1:34600-34783 GCF_002168275.2 Theobroma umbraticum | reverse complement strand
TAAAATAATTCAGCTTAAAATCAATTTTGAGATTATAAAAACATTTAAAGTGAGAAATAAGGCTTTAGATGCAATGGGTGACTATAAATGAACTTTTCTTGTGAATGAATGTCTTTTTCTTCATATTTATTGAGATAGACATTCAATTATAATCTGTTTTAATAAAAAATATAAAAAAATTTA
>NW_018397914.1:34334-34494 GCF_002168275.2 Theobroma umbraticum | reverse complement strand
AATAAGGCTTTTAATGGAATGGGTGACTATAAATAGACTTTTCTTGTGAATCAAAATATTTTTCTTCATGTTTCTTAAGGCAGACATTTAATTATAAACTATTCTAACAAAAAAAGTAAAAAAATTCAACCTAAAATCAATTTTGAGATTATAAAACCAT
>NW_018397914.1:34135-34324 GCF_002168275.2 Theobroma umbraticum | reverse complement strand
TAATAAGGCTTTTGAAGGAATGGGTGACTATAAATGGATCTTTCTTCCCAATGAATGTGTATTTCTTCATGTTTCTTGAGGTAAACATTTAATTATAGTATGTTTTAACTAAAAATGTAAAAACATTCAACTTAGAATCAATTTTGAGATCATAAAACTATTTAAAGTGAGTAATAAGGCTTTTGAAGG
>NW_018397914.1:33706-33816 GCF_002168275.2 Theobroma umbraticum | reverse complement strand
AGTAATATCGCTTTTAAAAGAATGGGTGACTATAAATGAACTTTTCTTGCTAATGATTGCTTTTTTCTTCATGTTTCTTGAGGTAGACAATCAATTATAATCTTTTTGAA
>NW_018397914.1:33514-33639 GCF_002168275.2 Theobroma umbraticum | reverse complement strand
TAAAAAATATAAAAAAATTAACTTAAAATCAATTTTGAGATTATAAAACCATTTGAAGTGAGCAATAAGGATTTTAATGGAATTGGTGACTATAAATAGACCTTTCTTGTGAATCACTATTTTTT
>NW_018397914.1:33057-33205 GCF_002168275.2 Theobroma umbraticum | reverse complement strand
GATTATAAAACTATTTAAAGTGAGTAATAAGGCTTTTGAAAGAATGGGTGACTACAAATTAACTTTTCTTACCAATGAATACCTTTCTCTTCACGTTTCCTAAGGCAGACATTCAATTATAATCTGTTCTAATCAAAAATGTAAAAAA
>NW_018397914.1:32697-32957 GCF_002168275.2 Theobroma umbraticum | reverse complement strand
GATATCAATTATAATCTGTTCTAACCAAAAATGTAAAAAAATTTAACCTAAAATTAATTATGATATTATAAAACTATTTAAAGCGAGTAATAAGGCTTTCAAAGGAATCGGTGACCATAAATAGACTTTACTTAGCAATGAATGCTTTTTTCTTCACGTTTCTCAAGATAGACATTCAATTATAAACTGTTCTAACAAAAAATATGAAAGAATTTAACCTAAAATCAATTATGAGATTATAAAACCATTTAAAGTGAGTA
>NW_018397914.1:32146-32256 GCF_002168275.2 Theobroma umbraticum | reverse complement strand
TTTTTTCTTCATATTTCTTAAGGCAGACATTTAATTATAAACTGTTCTAACAAAAAACATAAAAAAATTTAACCTAAAATCAATTTTGAGATTATAAAACCATTTAAAGT
>NW_018397914.1:32011-32136 GCF_002168275.2 Theobroma umbraticum | reverse complement strand
GCTTTTGAAGGAATTGGTGACTATAAATGGATTTTTCTTGCCAATGAATGTGTATTTCTTCATGTTTCTTCAGGTAAACATTTAATTATAGTCTGTTTTAACTAAAAATGTAAAAACATTCAACT
>NW_018397914.1:31462-31601 GCF_002168275.2 Theobroma umbraticum | reverse complement strand
ATTATGAGATTATAAAATCATTTAAAGTGAGTAATATCGCTTTTAAAGGAATGGGTGACTATAAATGAACTTTTCTTGCTAATGCTTGCTTTTTTCTTCATGTTTCTTGAGGTAGACAATCAATTATAATCTTTTTGAA
>NW_018397914.1:30987-31134 GCF_002168275.2 Theobroma umbraticum | reverse complement strand
ATGGAATTGGTGACTATAAATAGACCTTTCTTGTGAATCACTATTTTTTTCTTTATGTTTCTCAAGGAAGACATTTAATTATAAACTGTTCTAACCAAAAACATAAAAAAATTCAACCTAAAATCAATTATGAAATTATAAAACTAT
>NW_018397914.1:30635-30754 GCF_002168275.2 Theobroma umbraticum | reverse complement strand
TAAAACTATTTAAAGCGAGTAATAAGGCTTTTGAAGGAATGAGTGACTACAAATTTAATTTTCTACCAATGAATACCTTTTTCTTCATGTTTCCTAAGGCAGACATTCAATTATAATCT
>NW_018397914.1:30500-30625 GCF_002168275.2 Theobroma umbraticum | reverse complement strand
AAAATGTAAAAAAATTCAACTTAAAATCAATTATGAATTTATAAAACCATTTAAACTGAGTAATAAGGCTTTTGAAGGAATGGGCGAATATAAATAGACATTTCTTGCCAATGAATGCCTTTTTC
>NW_018397914.1:30319-30490 GCF_002168275.2 Theobroma umbraticum | reverse complement strand
TTAAGGTAGACATTCAATTATAATATGTTTTAACCAAAAATGTAAAAAAAATTGAAGATAAAATCAATTTTGAGATTGTAAAACTATTTAAAGTGAGTAATAAGGCTTTTGAAGGAATAAGTGATTAGAAATAGACTTTTTCTGCCAATGAATGCCTTTTTCTTCATGTTT
>NW_018397914.1:30156-30309 GCF_002168275.2 Theobroma umbraticum | reverse complement strand
ACATTCAATTATAATCTGTTTTAACCAAAAATATAAAATAAATTGAAGTTAAAATTAATCATGAGATTATAAATCTATTGAAAGTGAGTAATAGGGCTTTCGAAGAAATGGGAGATTATAAATAGACTTTTCTTGTCAATGAATGCTTTTTTC
>NW_018397914.1:29703-29928 GCF_002168275.2 Theobroma umbraticum | reverse complement strand
ATGCATTTTTCTCATGTTTTTTGACGTAGATATTCAATTATAGTATGTTTTAACGAAAAATGTAAAAAATTAAACTGAAAATCAATTTTCAGATTATAAAACCATTTAAAGCTAGTGATAAGGCTTTTGTAGAAATGCGTGACAATAAATGAACTTTTCCTCCCAATGAATACTTTTTTGTTCATGTTTCTCAAGGTAGACATTCAATTATAATCTGTTTTAACC
>NW_018397914.1:29521-29667 GCF_002168275.2 Theobroma umbraticum | reverse complement strand
AATGTACCTTTTTTGCTAACGAATGCACTTCTTTTCACGTTTCTCAAGGTAGACAATAAATTATAGTCTGTTATAACCAAAAATGTAAAAAAATTTAACTTAAAACTAATTATGAGATTATAAAACCATTTAAGGTGAGTAACAAG
>NW_018397914.1:29281-29424 GCF_002168275.2 Theobroma umbraticum | reverse complement strand
CAAAACCATTTAAAGCGAGTAATAAGACTTTTGAAGAAATGAGTGACTATAAATAAACTTTTCTTGCTAATGAATGCCTTTTTCTTCATGTTTCATAAGGTAGATACTCAATTATAATCTGTTTTAACCAAAAATAAAAAAAA
>NW_018397914.1:29092-29215 GCF_002168275.2 Theobroma umbraticum | reverse complement strand
GCTTTTGAAGGAATGGGTAACTATATATGGAGTTTTCTTGCCAATGAATGCCTTTTTCTTCACGTTTCTTGAGTTATACATTCAATTAAAATCTGTTTTAACCAAAACTGTAAAAAAAAATTG
>NW_018397914.1:28961-29082 GCF_002168275.2 Theobroma umbraticum | reverse complement strand
CAATTTTGAGGTAATAAAACCATTTAAAGTGAGTAATAAGGCTTTTAAAAGAACGGGTGACTATAAATAGACTTTTCTTATCAATGAATATGTTTTTCTTCATGTTTCTTGAGGTAGACAT
>NW_018397914.1:28764-28951 GCF_002168275.2 Theobroma umbraticum | reverse complement strand
TCTGTTTTAATGAAAAATGTAAAAAAATTGAACTTAAAATCCATAATGAGATTATAAAATAATTGAAAGTGAGTAATAAGGTTTTTGGAAGAATGGGTGACTATAAATAGACTTTTCTTGCTAATGAATGTCATTTTCTTCACATTTGTTGGGGTAGACATTCAATTATAATCAGTTTTAACTAAAA
>NW_018397914.1:28417-28549 GCF_002168275.2 Theobroma umbraticum | reverse complement strand
AAGTGAGTAATAAGACTTTTGATGGAATGGGTGACTATAAATGGACTTTTCTTAAGAATCAATATCTTTTTTTTTACGTTTCCCAATGTAGAGATTCAATTATAACCTATTCTAGCCAAAAATGTAAAAAAA
>NW_018397914.1:27837-27982 GCF_002168275.2 Theobroma umbraticum | reverse complement strand
CGTTTCTCAAGGTGGACATTCAATTATAATCTATTTTATCCAAAAATGTAAAAATATTCAACTAAAAATTAATTCTAAGATTATAAAACCATTTAAAGCGAGTAATAAGGTTTTGAAAACTTGAGTGACTATAAATGGACTTTTA
>NW_018397914.1:27699-27827 GCF_002168275.2 Theobroma umbraticum | reverse complement strand
TTAGCTTTTGCTTCACGTTCCCTAAGCAAAACATTCAATTATGGCCTTTTTTAACCAAATATGTCAACAAATTCAATTTAAAATTATTTTTGAGATTATAAAACCATTTAAAGTGAGTAATAAGGCTT
>NW_018397914.1:27381-27567 GCF_002168275.2 Theobroma umbraticum | reverse complement strand
ATTATGAAATTATAAAACCATTTCAAGTGAGTAATAAGGCTTTTGAAGGAATATGTACCTATAAATAAACTTTTTTGCCAATGAATACCTTTTTCTTCAGGTTTCTCGAGCTAGACATTCAATTCTAAACTATTCTAACCAAAAATGTAAAAAAACTCAATCTAAAATCAATTATGAGATTATAAA
>NW_018397914.1:26939-27109 GCF_002168275.2 Theobroma umbraticum | reverse complement strand
GGAATGGGTGACTATAAATAGACTTTTCTTGCTAATGAATGTCTTTTTCTTCACATTTGTTGGGGTAGACATTTAATTATAATCAGTTTTAACCAAAAATGTAAAAGAATTTAACGTAAAATCAATTTTAAAATTATAAAACCATTTAAAGTGAGTAATAAGTCTTTTTC
>NW_018397914.1:26670-26839 GCF_002168275.2 Theobroma umbraticum | reverse complement strand
AATCTCATAATTGATTTTAAGTTGAATGTTTTTACATTTTTAGTTAAAATAGAAAATAATTGAATGTCTTCCTTAAGAAACATGAAAAAAAACACATTCATTCTCAAGAAAAGTTGACTTATGGTCACCCATTCCTTTAAAAGCCATATTACTCACTTTAAATAGTTTT
>NW_018397914.1:26258-26509 GCF_002168275.2 Theobroma umbraticum | reverse complement strand
TTTTTTTACATTTTTGGCTAGAACAGGTTATAATTAATCTTTGCATTGGGAAACATGAAAAAAAAGATATTGATTCGCAAGAAAAGTCCATTTATAGTCACTCATTCCATCAAAAGCCTTATTACTCGCTTTAAATGATTTTATAATTTTAAAATTGATTTTAAGTAAAATTTTTTTACATTTTTGGTTAAAACTGATTATAATTGAATATCTACCCCAACAAATGTAAAGAAAAAGACATTCATTAGCAA
>NW_018397914.1:26062-26248 GCF_002168275.2 Theobroma umbraticum | reverse complement strand
TTTATAGTCACCCATTCCCTCAAAAGCCTTATTTCTCACTTTAAATGGTTTTATAATCTCTTAATTGATTTTAAGTAAAATTTTCTTACATTTTTTGTTAAAACTGATTATAATTGAATGTCTACCTGAAGAAACGTGAAGAAAAAGACATTCATTGGCAAAAGAAGTCTATTTATAGTCACCCAT
>NW_018397914.1:25854-26052 GCF_002168275.2 Theobroma umbraticum | reverse complement strand
GTCTTATTACTCACTTTAAATAGTTTTATAATCTCATAATTAATTTTAGATTGAGTTTTTTTACATTTTTGGTTAGAACAATTTAGAATTGAATGTCTAGCTCAAAAAACATGAAGAAAAAGGTATTCATTGGCAAGAAAAGTTCATTTGTTGTCACCCATTCTTTCAAAAGCCTTATTACTCACTTTAAATGGTTTT
>NW_018397914.1:25525-25692 GCF_002168275.2 Theobroma umbraticum | reverse complement strand
TTATTACTCGCTTTAAATGGTTTTATAATCTTAGAATTGATTTTTAGTTGAATTCTTTTACATTTTTGAATAAAATAGATTATAATTGAATGTCCATCTTGAGAAATATGAGAAAAAGGGCATTCATTGAGAAAAAAAGTCTATTTATAGTCTCTCATTCCTTCAAA
>NW_018397914.1:25001-25118 GCF_002168275.2 Theobroma umbraticum | reverse complement strand
CTTGAGAAACATGAAGAAAAACACATTCGTTCACAAGAAAAGTCTATTTATGGTAACCCATTCCTTTAAAAGCCTTATTACTCACTTTAAATGGTGTTATAATCTCATAATTGATTT
>NW_018397914.1:24307-24901 GCF_002168275.2 Theobroma umbraticum | reverse complement strand
ATAAGGCTTTTGAAGGAATGGGTGACTACAAATGAACTTTTCTTGCCAATGAATATCTTTTTCTTCATGTTCTTAAGGCAGACATTCAATTATAATCTGTTCTAACCAAAAATATAAAAAAATTCAACTTAAAATCTATTTTGAATTTATAAAATCATTTAAAGTGAGTCATAAGGCTTTTGAAGAAATGGGTGAATATAAATGGATTTTTCTTGCCAATGAATGCCTTTTTCTTCATGTTTCTCAAGGTAGGCATTCAATTATAATATGTTTTAACTAAAAATGTAAAAACAATTGAAGATAAAATCAATTTTAAGATTGTAAAACCATTTAAAGTGAGTAATAAGGCTTTTGAAGGAATAAGTGACTAGAAATGGACTTTTTCTGCCAATGAATGCCTTTTTCTTCATGTTTCTCGAGGTAGATATTCAATTATAATCTGTTTTAACTAAAAAAATAAAACAAATTGAAGATAAAATCAACTATGAGATTATAAGTCCATTGAAAGTGAGTAATAGTGCTTTCGAAGGAATGAAAGACTGTAAATGGACTTTTCTTGTCAATGAATGCCTTTTTCTTCATGTTTCTCAAGGT
>NW_018397914.1:23661-24147 GCF_002168275.2 Theobroma umbraticum | reverse complement strand
CTGAAAATCAATTATGAGATTATAAAATCATTTAAAGCGAGTAATAAGGCTTTTTAATAAATAAGAGAATATAAATGGACTTTTCATCTAAATGAATTAATTTATTTTGCACGTTTCTCGAGGCATACATTTAATTATAGTCTATTTTAATAAAAAATGTAAAAAAATTGAACTTAAAATCAATTATGAGTTTATAAACTCATTTAAAGCGAGTAATAAGGCTTTTGAAGGAATGGGTGACTACAAATAGGCTTTTCTTGCCAATAAATGCATTTTCCTCATGTTTCTTGAGGTAGATATTCAATTATAGTATGTTTTCACCAAAAATGTAAAAAATTAAACTTAAAATCAATTTTGAGATTATAAAACCATATAAAGCTAGTGATAAGGCTTTTGTAAGAATGGGTGACAATAAATGGACTTTTCTTTCTAATGAATGCTTTTTTGTTCACGTTCCTCAAGGTAGACATTCAATTATAATCTGTT
>NW_018397914.1:23434-23651 GCF_002168275.2 Theobroma umbraticum | reverse complement strand
ATCTAAAAAAAATTAAACTTAAAATAAATTTTGAGCTTATAAAACCATTGAATGTGAGTAATGAGGCTTTTGAAGAAATGGGTGACTATAAATGCACTTTTCTTGCTAATGAATGCACTTCTCTTCACGTTTCTCAAGGTAAACATTCAATTATAGTCTGTTATAACAAAAAATGTAAAAACATTTAACTTAAAATTAATTATGAGATTATAAAACC
>NW_018397914.1:23135-23422 GCF_002168275.2 Theobroma umbraticum | reverse complement strand
TATCAAGGCTTTTAAGGGAATGAGAGACTATAAATGGACTTTTCCTGTGAATCAATATCTTTTGCTTCATGTTTCCCACGGCAAAGATTCAATTATAATCTGATCTAGGAAAAATGTAAAAAAATTCAACCTAAAATCAATTATAAGATTATAAAACCATTTAAAGTGAGTAATAAGGCTTTCGAAGGAATGGGTGACTATAAATAGACTTTTCTTGTGAATGAATGTATTTTGCTTCATGTTTCTCAAGGTAAACATTCAATTATGATCTGTTTTAACCAAAAATG
>NW_018397914.1:21948-22793 GCF_002168275.2 Theobroma umbraticum | reverse complement strand
AAAATTAATTATGAGATTATAAAACCATTTAAAGTGAGTAAGAAGGCTTTTAATGGAATTGGTGACTATAAATGGACTTTTGTTGCGAATAAGTGCCTTTTTATTTATGTCTCTCAAGGTAGTCATTTAATTATAATATGTTTTAACCAAAAATGTAAAAAAATTCAACCTCAAATCAATTATGAAATTATAAAATCATTTAAAGTGAGAAATAAGGCTTGTGAAGGAATAAGTGACTATAAATAAACTTTTCTTCCCAATGAATGCCTTTTTCCTCACGTTTCTCAAGGTAGACATTCAATTATAATCTATTTTATCTAAAAATGTAAAAAAATTCAACTAAAAATCAATTTTAAGATTATAAAACTATTTAAAGCGAATAATAAGGTTTCGAAGGCTTGAATGACTATAAATAAATTTTTAGTGTTAATGGTTGGCTTTTGCTGCACGTTCCCCAAGGAAAACTTTCAATTATGACCTTTTCTAACCAAATATGTAAAAAAATTCAACTTAAAATCAATTTTGAGATTATAAAACCATTTAAAGTGAGTAATAAGGCTTTTGAAAGAATGGGTGACAACAAATGGACTTTTCTTGCCAATGAATACCTTTTTCTTCATGTTTTCCAAGGTAGACATTCAATTATATTCTGTTCTAACCAAAAATGTAAAAAAATTCAACCTAAAATCAATTATGAAATTATAAAACTATTTCAAGTGAGTAATAAGGCTTTAGAAGGAATGGGTGCCTATAAATGGACTTTTCTTGCCATTGAATATCTTTTTCTTCAAGTTTCTCAAGCTAGACATTCAATTCTAAACTGTTCTAACCAAAAATGTAAAAAA
>NW_018397914.1:21727-21848 GCF_002168275.2 Theobroma umbraticum | reverse complement strand
TAGAATTGATTTTTAGTTGAATTTTTTTACATTTTGGGATAAAATAGATTATAATTGAATGTCCACTTTGAGAAACGTGAGGAAAGAGGCATTCATTGAGAAAAAAAGTACATTTATAGTC
>NW_018397914.1:21176-21333 GCF_002168275.2 Theobroma umbraticum | reverse complement strand
TAAATGGTTTTATAATCTTATAATTGATTTTAAGTTGGATGTTTTTACATTTTTTGTTAAAACGGATCAAAATTGAATGCTTACCTTGAGAAGCATGAAGCAAAACACATTCATTCACAAGAAAAGTCTATTTATAGTCACCCATTCCTTCAAAAGC
>NW_018397914.1:21020-21166 GCF_002168275.2 Theobroma umbraticum | reverse complement strand
ACTTTAAATGGTTTTATAAACTCATAATTGATTTTAGGTTGATTTTTTTTACATTTTTGGCTAGAAAAAATTATAATTGAATCTCTGCCTTAGGAAACATGAAGCAAAAGATATTGATTCACAGGAAAAGTCCATTTATAGTCACC
>NW_018397914.1:20911-21010 GCF_002168275.2 Theobroma umbraticum | reverse complement strand
AAAGCCTTATTACTTACTTTAAATGATTTTATAATCTCAAAATTGATTTTTAGTTGAATTTTTCTGCATTTTTAGTTAAAACCGATTATAATTGAATGT
>NW_018397914.1:20801-20901 GCF_002168275.2 Theobroma umbraticum | reverse complement strand
AATTGTGAAGAAAAAGGCCTTTATTGGCAAGGAAGCCCATTTATAGTCACTCATTCTTTCAAAAGTCTTAATACTCATTTTAAATGGTTTTATAATCTCA
>NW_018397914.1:20660-20791 GCF_002168275.2 Theobroma umbraticum | reverse complement strand
TAAGTTGAATTTTTTTAGATTTTTTATTAGAACAGTTTAGAATGGAATGTCTACCTTGAGAAACGTGAAGAAAAAAATATTCATTGGCATGAAAAGTCTATTTATAGTGACCCATTCTTTCAAAAGCCTTA
>NW_018397914.1:20363-20514 GCF_002168275.2 Theobroma umbraticum | reverse complement strand
TAAGTGATTTTAGATTGAATTGTTTTATATTTTTAGTTAGAACAGATTATAATTGAATGTTTGCCTTAGAAAACATGAAGAAAAAGGTATTCATTGACAAGAAAAGTCCATTTGTAGTCACCCATTCCTTCAAAAGTCTTATTACTCACTT
>NW_018397914.1:20209-20323 GCF_002168275.2 Theobroma umbraticum | reverse complement strand
TTTTTTTAAAAAATATATAATTGAATGTTTTCCTTGGGGAACATGAAGCGAAAGGTAACTATTGACACTAAAAGTCCATTTATAGTCACTCAAGCCTTTGAAACCTTATTACTT
>NW_018397914.1:19934-20109 GCF_002168275.2 Theobroma umbraticum | reverse complement strand
ACCTAAAATCAATTATGAAATTATAAAACTATTTCAAGTGAGTAATAAGGCTTTTGAAGGAATGGGTGCCTAATAAGTAGACTTCTCTTGCCAATGAATATCTTTTTCTTCATGTTTCTTATGGTAGACATTCAATTATAATCAGTTTTAACTAAAAATGTAAGAAAATTTAACT
>NW_018397914.1:19677-19793 GCF_002168275.2 Theobroma umbraticum | reverse complement strand
TGATAGAATGGGTGACTATAAATGGACTTTTCTTGCGAATCAATATCTTTTTTTCACATTTCCTAATGCAAAGATTCAATTATAACCTGTTCTAGCCGAAAATGTAAAAAAATTCA
>NW_018397914.1:19528-19654 GCF_002168275.2 Theobroma umbraticum | reverse complement strand
TAAAACTATTTAAAGTGAGTAATAAGGCTTTTAAAGGAATGGATGACCATAAATGGATTTTTCTTGCGAAGGAATGTGTTTTTCTTCATGTTTCTCAAGGTAGACATTCAATTATTATCTGTTTTA
>NW_018397914.1:19066-19225 GCF_002168275.2 Theobroma umbraticum | reverse complement strand
ACTATAAATGGACGTTTACTACTAATGGCTAGCTTTTGCTTCATTTTTCGCAAGAAAAATATTCAATTATAGCCTTTTTTAAGTAAATATGTAAAAACATTGAACTTTAAATCAATTTTGAGATTATAAAATCATTTAAAGTGAGTAATAAGGCTTTTA
>NW_018397914.1:18728-18848 GCF_002168275.2 Theobroma umbraticum | reverse complement strand
CCTTTTTCTTCATGTTTTCTAAGGTAGACATTCAATTATAATCTGTTCTAACCAGAAATATAAAAGAACTCAACCTTACATCAATTATGAAACTATAGAACTATTTAAAGTGAGTAATAA
>NW_018397914.1:18429-18628 GCF_002168275.2 Theobroma umbraticum | reverse complement strand
GGCTTTTAAAGGGTTGGGTGATTATAAATGGACTTTTCTTACTAATGAATACCTCTTTCTTCATGTTTTCCAAGGTAGACATTTAATTATAATCTGTTCTAACCAAAAATATAAAAAAATTCAACATTACATCAATTGTGAAACCATAAAACCATTTAAAGTTAGTAATAAGGCTTTTGAAGGAATGGGTGACTATAAA
>NW_018397914.1:18198-18376 GCF_002168275.2 Theobroma umbraticum | reverse complement strand
TCTAATCAAAAATTTTAAAAAATTTAACTTAAAATCAACTATGAGATTATAAAATTATTTAAACTGTGTAATAAGGCATTTGAAGGAATTGGTGACTATAAATGGACTTTCTTAGTAGTAAAGGTCTTTTTCTTCACATTTCTTGAGCTAGAGATTCAATTATAATCGGTTTTAACTA
>NW_018397914.1:17739-17927 GCF_002168275.2 Theobroma umbraticum | reverse complement strand
TTAACAAAAAATGTAAAAACATCCAACTTAAAATCAATTATAAGACTATAAAACCATTTAAAGCGAGTAATAAGACTTACGAAAGAATGGGAGACTATAAATGGACCTTTCTTTTGAACGAATAGCTTTTTCTTATCGTTTCCTAAAGCAGGCATTCAATTATGGTCTGTTTTAATGAATAATGTAAA
>NW_018397914.1:17298-17548 GCF_002168275.2 Theobroma umbraticum | reverse complement strand
ACCTAAAATCAATTATGAAATTATAAAATCATTTAAAGTAAGAAATAAGGCTTTCGAAGGAATAGGTGACTATAAATAGACTTTTCTTCTTAATGAATGCTTTTCTCCTCACGGTTCTCAAGGTGGATATTCAATTATAATCTATTTTATCCCAAAATGTAAAAAAATTCAACTAAAAATTAATTCTAAAATTATAAAATCATTTAAAACGAGTAATAAGGTTTCGAAGGCTTGAGTGACTATAAATGGA
>NW_018397914.1:16880-17017 GCF_002168275.2 Theobroma umbraticum | reverse complement strand
AACCTAAAATCAATTATGAAATTATAAAACCATTTCAAGTGAGTAATAAGGCTTCTGAAGGAATTGGTGCCTATAAATGGACTTTTCTTACCAATGAATACCATTTTCTTTAGGTTTCTCGAGCTAGACATTCAATT
>NW_018397914.1:16754-16870 GCF_002168275.2 Theobroma umbraticum | reverse complement strand
CTTTTGAAGGAACGGGTTACTATAACTAGACTTCTCTTTCGAATGAATGTCTTTTTCTTCATATTTCTTAGGGTAGACATTCAATTATAATCAGTTTTAACCAAAAATGTAAGAAA
>NW_018397914.1:16494-16654 GCF_002168275.2 Theobroma umbraticum | reverse complement strand
TATAATCTCATAATTGATTTTAAGTTGAATGTTTTTACATTTTTCAGTAAAACAGGCTATAGATGAATGCTTGCCTCCAAAAACATGTAAAAAAATCTATTCATTTGGAAGAAAAGTCCATTTGTAGTCTCTCATTTCTTCAAAAACCTTATTACTCGCT
>NW_018397914.1:15941-16123 GCF_002168275.2 Theobroma umbraticum | reverse complement strand
ATTTTAAGTTGAATTGTTTTACATTTTTTATTAAAACAGACTACAATTAAATGCTTGCCTCAGGAAATGTGAAGAAAAAGCCATTCGTAGGGAAGGAAAGCCCATTTATAGTCTCCTATTCCTTCAATAGCCTTATTACTCGCTTTAAATGGTTTTATAATCTCACAATTGATTTTAAGTTG
>NW_018397914.1:15681-15822 GCF_002168275.2 Theobroma umbraticum | reverse complement strand
GTCATTAATTGGATTGAAAAGTCTATGTGTAGTCTCTCTTTCCTTTAAAAGCTTTATTACTCACTTTAAATAGTTTTATAATATCATTATTGATTTTAAGTTAAATTTTTTTACATTTTTGGTTAAAAAAGGATATAATTG
>NW_018397914.1:15278-15479 GCF_002168275.2 Theobroma umbraticum | reverse complement strand
TATAGTCACTCAAGCCTTCGAAAGCCTTATTACTCGCTTTAAATGGTTTTATAAACTCATATTTAATTTTTAGTTGAATATTTTTACATTTTTCGCTAAAACATATCATAATTGAATGTCTACCTTAAGAAACATGAAGAACAAGTCCATATATAGTATCCCATTCCTTCAAAGCCTCATTACTCGCTTTAAATGATTTTA
>NW_018397914.1:15131-15268 GCF_002168275.2 Theobroma umbraticum | reverse complement strand
ATTGATTTTAAGTTGAATTTTTTCACTTTTTCATTAAAATAGACTATAATTGAATGTCTACCTCGTGAAGTATGTAAAAAAGCCATTCCTTGATAAGAAAAGTCCATTTATAGTCACCCATTCCTTCAAAAGCCTTA
>NW_018397914.1:14676-14970 GCF_002168275.2 Theobroma umbraticum | reverse complement strand
TTTTTTTTTACATTTTTATTAAAACAGATTATAATTGAATGTCTACCTCATGAAATATAAAGAAAAAGGCATTCACTGGTAAGAAAAGTCTATTTATTGTAACTCATTTTTTCAAAAGCCTTATTACTCATAATTTTTTTAAGTTGAATTTTTCACATTAAAACAAACTATAATTGAATGTCTATCTCGTGAAATATATAAAAAAGTCATTCCTTGAGAAGGAAAGTCCATTTATAATCTCCCATTCCTTTAAAAGCCTTATTATTTGCGTTAAATGGTTTTATAATCTCATAA
>NW_018397914.1:14504-14666 GCF_002168275.2 Theobroma umbraticum | reverse complement strand
GTTGAATTTTTTTACATTTTGGGTTAAAATAGACTACAATTAAATGTTTACCTCAAGAAACATGAAGGCAAATGCATTCATTGGCAAGAAAAGTCTATTTATAGTCACTTATTCCTTTAGAAGCCTTATTACTCACTTTAAATGGTTTTATAATCTCAAAAG
>NW_018397914.1:14394-14494 GCF_002168275.2 Theobroma umbraticum | reverse complement strand
TTTAATTTTTTTTACTTTTTTAGTTAAAACATATTATAATTGAATGTCTACATAGAGAAACGTGTAAAAAAAAGGCATTCATTGACAAGAAAAGTCCATT
>NW_018397914.1:14270-14384 GCF_002168275.2 Theobroma umbraticum | reverse complement strand
TATTCCTTCAAAAGCCTTACTACTCACTTTAACTGGTTTTATTATCTCAAAATTCATTTATGTTCAATTTGTTTATATTTTTAGTTAAAAAAGACTATAATTGAATATCTACCT
>NW_018397914.1:13681-14234 GCF_002168275.2 Theobroma umbraticum | reverse complement strand
AAAGTCTATTTATAGTCTCCCATTCCTTCAAAAGTCTTATTACTCACTTTAAATGGTGTTATTACCTTAAAATTAATTTTATGTTCAATTTCTTTTTTACTTTTTTAGTTAAAACAGACTATAACTGAATGTCTACCATGAAAAATGTGAAGAACAAAGCATTCATTGGTAAGAAAAGTCTATTTATTGCCACCCATTCCTTCAAAATCCTTAGTACTTACTTTAAATGGTTTTATTATTTCAAAATTGATTTTATGTTTAATTTTTTTCTACATTTTTGCATAAAACAGATTCTAATTGATTGTCTATATCGAGAAACATGAAGAAAAGGCATTCATTGTCAAGAAAAGTCCATTTCTAGACTCTCATTCCTTCAAAACCCTATTACTCACTTTAAATGATTTTATAATGTCATAATGGATTTTAAGTTAAATTTTTTAATATTTTTTGTTAAAAATGCTATAATTGAATGTTTGCCTTGGGCAATGCGAAGCAAAAGCCATCCATTGACACGAAATGTCTATTTATAGTCACTCAAGCTTTCAAAAGCCTT
>NW_018397914.1:13515-13671 GCF_002168275.2 Theobroma umbraticum | reverse complement strand
TTAAATAGTTTTATAAACTTATAAATAATTTTTAGTTGAACTTTTTTACATTTTTAGTTAAAATAGATTATAATTGAATGTTTATCTTGAGAAACATGAAGAAAAAGACATTCCTTGGCAACAAAAGTCTATTTATTGTCTCCCATTCCTTTAAAA
>NW_018397914.1:13312-13501 GCF_002168275.2 Theobroma umbraticum | reverse complement strand
TTTAAATGGTTTTATAATCTCATAATTCATTTTAAGTTAAATTTTTTTACATTTCTCATTAAAACAGACCATAATTGAATGTCTACCTCATGAAACATGTAGAAAAAGCTATTCATTAAGAAGAAAATTCTATTTATAGTCTCTCATTCTTTCAAAAGCCTTATTACTGGCTTGAAATGGTTTTATAAT
>NW_018397914.1:12661-13302 GCF_002168275.2 Theobroma umbraticum | reverse complement strand
ATTTTAAGTTCAATTTTTTTAAATTTTTAGTTAAAACAAACTATCATTGAATGTTTACCTTAAGAAATATGAAGAAAAAAGCATTCATTAGCAAGAAAATTTCATTTATTGTCTCCCATTCCTTCAAAAGCCTTATTACGCATTTGAAATTGTTTTATAATCTCATAATTGATTTTAAGTTGAATTTTTTTTACATTTTAAGTTAAAACAGACTATCATTGAATGTTTACCTCAAGAAACATGAAGAAAAAAGCATTCATTAGCAAGAAAATTCCATTTATCGTCTACATTCCTCACAGAAGCCTTATTACGAAGCTCTAAAGTTTGGTTCTTTCATTCTTCAATAATCTGATTTTTCAAGTTAACTTATATTTATCATTTTTGGTTTAAAAAAACAGACTATCATTAAATGTCTACCTCAAGAAACATGAAGAAAAAAGCATTCATTAGCAACAAAAGTCTATTTATAGTCACTTATTCTTTCAAAAGCCTTATTACTCAATTTAAATTGTTTTATAAACTCATAATTGATTTTAGGTTAAATTTTTTTATATTTTTGGTTAGAACAGATTATAATTGAATGTCTACTTGAGAAACATAAAGAAAAAGGTATTCATTGGCAAGAAAAGTCCATTTATAGT
>NW_018397914.1:12495-12650 GCF_002168275.2 Theobroma umbraticum | reverse complement strand
TCAAAAGCCTTATTACTCACTTTAAATGATTTTATAATCCCAAAATTGATTTTATGTTCAATTTGTTTTTACATTTTTTAGTTAAAACATATTATAATTGAATACCTATTTAAAAAATGTGAAGAAAACAACATTCATTGGCAAGAAAAGTCCAT
>NW_018397914.1:12249-12485 GCF_002168275.2 Theobroma umbraticum | reverse complement strand
TCATTCCTTCAAAAGCTTTATTACAAGCTTTAAAAGTTTTTATAATCTCATAATTGATTTTAAGTTGAGAGTTTTTGCATTTTTGATTAAAATAGATCATAATTGAATGTCTACCTCAAGAAAGGTGGTGAAAAAGGCATTCATTGACAAGACAATTCTATTTATAGTCATCCATTCTTTCAAAAGCGTTATTACTTGCTGTAAATGGTTTTAAAATCTCATAATTGATTTTAAGT
>NW_018397914.1:12109-12239 GCF_002168275.2 Theobroma umbraticum | reverse complement strand
TACATTTTTTATTAAAACATATTATAATTGAATGTATACTTTGAGAAATGTGAACAAAAAGACATTCATTGGCAAGAAAAGTTCTTTTATAGTCACTTACTCCTTCACAAGCCTTATTACTCGCTTTAAA
>NW_018397914.1:11943-12099 GCF_002168275.2 Theobroma umbraticum | reverse complement strand
ATCTCATAATTGATTTTGAGTTAAATTTTTTACATTTTTCATTAAAACAGACTATAGTTGAAAGCCTGCCTTAAGAAATTTGTAAAAAAACCCATTTATTTGGAAAAAAATTCATTTATAGTCTCCCATTCCTTCAAAAGCCTTATTACTTGCTTT
>NW_018397914.1:11726-11933 GCF_002168275.2 Theobroma umbraticum | reverse complement strand
ATAATCTCATAATTGATTTTAAGTTGAATTTTTTTACATTTGAGGTTAAAATAGACAATAATTGAATGTCTCCTTGAGAAACGTGTAGAAAAATATATTCACTAATAAGAAAAGTCAATTTATAGTCACCCATTCCTTTAAAAGCCTTATCATTCATTTTAAATGGTTTTATAATCTCAAAATTGATTTTAAGTTCAATTTTTTTTT
>NW_018397914.1:11287-11551 GCF_002168275.2 Theobroma umbraticum | reverse complement strand
TTTCTTCAAAAGCCTTATTACTCACTTTCAATGGTTTTGTAATCTCATAATTCATTTTAGGGTTTAGGTTTTTTTATATTTTTTATTAAAACAGACCATAATTGAATGTCTACCTTGTGAAATGTGTAGAAAAAATCATTCATTGAGAAGAAAAGTCCATTCATAGCCACCCATTTCTTCAAAAGAATTATTACTCATTTTAAATGATTTTATAATCTCATAATTGATTTTCTGTTCAATTTTTTTTTTACATTTTTGATTAAA
>NW_018397914.1:11149-11277 GCF_002168275.2 Theobroma umbraticum | reverse complement strand
ATTGAATGTCTACCTTGAGAAACGTGAACAAAAAAGCATTCATTGGCAAGAAAAGTCTATTTATAATCTTTCACTCCTTCAAAAGCCTTCTTACTCGCTTTAAATGGTTTTATAATCTCATAATTGAT
>NW_018397914.1:10921-11049 GCF_002168275.2 Theobroma umbraticum | reverse complement strand
CTCATAATTGATTTTAAGTTAAATTTTTTACATTTTTCGTTAAAACAGACTATAGTTGAATGCCTGCCTCAGGAAATCTGTAGAAAAACCCATTTATTTGGAAGAAAAGTGTATTTATGGTCTCTCAT
>NW_018397914.1:10754-10911 GCF_002168275.2 Theobroma umbraticum | reverse complement strand
ACCTTATTACTCACTTTAAATGGTTTTATAAGCTCAAAATTGATTTTAAATTTAATTTTTTTATATTTTTAATTAAAACATACTATAGTTGAATGTTTACCTCTAGAAACATGAAGAAAAATGAATTTATTGACAAGAAAAGTCCATTTATAGTTAT
>NW_018397914.1:10592-10744 GCF_002168275.2 Theobroma umbraticum | reverse complement strand
AAAAGCTTTATTACTCACTTCAAATGGTTTTTTAATCTCAAAATTAATTTTATATTTAATTCTTACTTTTTTGATCAAACAGATTATAATTGAATGTTTACGTCGAGAAATGTAAAGAAAAAGGCATTCATTTGCAAGAAAAGTCCATTTAT
>NW_018397914.1:10141-10239 GCF_002168275.2 Theobroma umbraticum | reverse complement strand
TACATTTTTCATTAAAACAGATTGTAATTGAATGCTTGCCTGAAGAAACATGTAAAAAAGAAATTCATTTAAAACAAAAGTCCATTTATAGTCTCTGA
>NW_018397914.1:10008-10131 GCF_002168275.2 Theobroma umbraticum | reverse complement strand
AGCCTTATTATTCACTTTAAATCATTTTATAATCTCAAAATTGATTTTAAGTTCAATTTCTTTTTTTATATTTTTGGTTAAAACAGACTATAATTAAATGTCTACCTTAAGAAACGTGAAGAA
>NW_018397914.1:9458-9635 GCF_002168275.2 Theobroma umbraticum | reverse complement strand
ATTTTTTATATTTTTTATTAAAACAGGCTATAATTGAATGCCTGCCTCTAGAAACGTATTTAAAAAGCCATTTATTTGGAAGAAAAGTTCATTTATAGTCTTTCATTCCTTCAAAAACCTTACTACTCGCTTTAAATGGTTGTATAATCTCATAATTGATTTTAAGTTGAATTTTTT
>NW_018397914.1:8086-9221 GCF_002168275.2 Theobroma umbraticum | reverse complement strand
CAAGACTATAATTGAATGCCTACCTCAAAAAATGTGAAGAACAATGAATTCATTAACAAGAAAAGTCCACTTATAGTCACCCATTCCTTCAAAGGCCTTATTACTCACTTTAAATGGTTTTATAATCTCATAATTGATTTTAGGTTTAATTGTTTTTTGCATTATTAGTTAAAACATATTATAATTGAATGTCTACCTCATGAAACATTAAGAAAAAAGCATTCATTAGCAAGAAAAGTCTATTTATAGTCACCCATTCCTTCAAAAGCTCTACTATTCACTTTAAATGGTTTTCTAGTCTCATAATTGATTTTAAGTTGAATTGTTCACAATTTTCATTAAAACAAACTATAATTGAATGCCTACATCAGGAAACATGTTGAAAAAGTCATTTATTTGGAAGAAAAGTCCATTTATAGTCCTTCATTCCTTCAAAAGTCTTATTACTCGCTTTAAATGGTTTTATAATCTCATAATTGATTTTAAGTTGAATTTTTACAATTTTCATTAATTGAATGCTTGCTTTGAGAAACTTCTACAAAAACCCAATTATTTAAAAGAAAAGTCCATTTATAGTCACTCATTCCTTTAAAAGCCTTACTACTTGCTTTCAAAGGGTTTATAATCTCATAATTGATTTTAAATTAAGCTTTTTACATTTTTCATTAAAACAGACTATAATTGAATGCTTGCCTTGCAAAACATGTAGAAAAATCCATTTATCTGAAAGAAAAGTTTATTTATAGCCACCAATTCCTTCAAAAGCTTTACTACTCGCTTTAAAAGATTTTATAATCTCATAATTGATTTTAAGTTGAACTTTTTACATTTTTCATTAAAACAGACTATAATTGAATGCATACCTTGAGAAACATGCAAAAAAACTCAATTATTTGAAAGAAAAGTCCTTTTATAGTCACCTATTCCTTCAAAGACCTTACTACTCACTTTAAAAGGTTTTATAATCTCATAATTGATTTTAAGTTAAACTTTTTACATTTTTCATTAAAACAAACTACAATTGAATGTCAACCTTGGAAAGCATGAAAAAAACAGCCTTCATTGACAAGAAAAGTCCATCTAAAGTCTCCTATTTCATCAAAAGCTTTATTACACCCTTTAAATGATTTTATAA
>NW_018397914.1:7808-7986 GCF_002168275.2 Theobroma umbraticum | reverse complement strand
ACTAGAAAAATACCTAAAACGCTAAAATCTGAACCTAAAATCTCAAAGATCTAGATACTTAAGCCTCCAAAATGTGTCAAAATAACTCTACATAATAGAGTTATCAATTTACAGTCACCATTTCCTTCAAAAGCCCTTTTACTATCTTTTAATGGTTTTATAGTCTCATAATTGATTT
>NW_018397914.1:7637-7798 GCF_002168275.2 Theobroma umbraticum | reverse complement strand
TTTTTATATTTTTTATTAAAACAAGCTATTATTGAATGCTTGCCTCTAGAAACATGTGAAAAAACCTATTTATTTAGAAGAAAAAACCATTTATAGTCTCTCATTCTTTCAAAAGCCTTACTACTCGTTTTAAATGGTTTTATAATCTCATAATTAATTTT
>NW_018397914.1:7525-7627 GCF_002168275.2 Theobroma umbraticum | reverse complement strand
TTTTTACATTTTTGATTAAAACAGACTATAATTGAATGTCGACCTTGAGAAACATGAAGAAAAATATATTTGTTGGTAAGAAAAGTCTATTTATAGTCTCCC
>NW_018397914.1:7326-7515 GCF_002168275.2 Theobroma umbraticum | reverse complement strand
AAACCTTATTACTCAATTTAAATGGTTTTATAAGTTCAAAACTGATTTTAAGTTTAATTTTTTTTACTTTTTTAGTTAAAACAAACTATAATTGAATGTCTACCTCAAAAAATATGAAGAAAAATGAATTCATTGGCAAGAAAAGTTCACTTATAGTCACTTATTCCTTTAAAGGCCTTATTACTCACT
>NW_018397914.1:7109-7316 GCF_002168275.2 Theobroma umbraticum | reverse complement strand
TTATAATCTCATAATTGATTTTAGGTTTAATTTTTTTTTTCATTATTGGTTAAAACAAATTATAATTGAATGTCTACCTCATGAAACATAAAGAAAAAGGCATTCATTCACAAGAAAAGTCCATTTATAGTCACCCTTTCCTTCGAAAATCCTATTACTCGCTTTAAATGGTTTTCCAATCTCATAATTGATTTTAAGTTGAATTGT
>NW_018397914.1:6956-7099 GCF_002168275.2 Theobroma umbraticum | reverse complement strand
CATTAAAACAAACTATAATTGAATGCCTGCCTTAGGAAACATGTTGAAAAAGTCATTTATTTGGAAGAAAAGTCCATTTATAGTCCTCCATTCCTTCAAAAGTCTTATTACTCACTTCAAATGGTTTTATAATCTCATAATTG
>NW_018397914.1:6581-6943 GCF_002168275.2 Theobroma umbraticum | reverse complement strand
TTTTTTATATTTTTCATTAAAACAGACTATAATTGAATGCTTGCCTTGGGAAACTTGTAGAAAAACCCATTTATTTGAAAGAAAAATCTATTTATAGTCACCCATTCCTTCAAAAGCCTTACTACTCCTTTTAAAAGGTTTTATAATCTCATAATTGATTTTAAGTTGAACTTTTAACATTTTTCATTAAAACAGACTATAATTGAATACCTGCCTTGAGAAACGTGTAAAAAAATTCATTTATCCGAAAAAAAAAGTTTATTTATAGTCACCCATTCCTTCAAAAGCTTTACTACTCGCTTTAAAAGGTTTTATAATCTTATAATTGATTTTAAGTTGAACTTTTTACATTTTTCATTAAA
>NW_018397914.1:6411-6557 GCF_002168275.2 Theobroma umbraticum | reverse complement strand
TTGAGAAACGTGTAGAAAAACTCATTTATTTGAAAGAAAAGTCTATTTATAGTCACCCATTCCTTCAAAAGCCGTACTACTCACTTTAAAAGGTTTTATAATCTCATAATTGATTTTAAGTTGAACTTAAAATTAATTTTGAGATT
>NW_018397914.1:6241-6401 GCF_002168275.2 Theobroma umbraticum | reverse complement strand
TTAAAGCGAGTAATAAGGCTTTTGATGGAAGGGGTGACTATATATGGACTTTTCTTGAAAATCAATATATTTTACTTCACGTTTCCTAATGGAGAAATTCAATTATAATCTGGTCTAGCCAAAAATGTAAAAAAATTCAACCTAAAATCAATTATGAGAT
>NW_018397914.1:6137-6231 GCF_002168275.2 Theobroma umbraticum | reverse complement strand
TTTAAAGTGAGTAATAAGGCTTATGAAGGAATGAGTGACTATAAATAAACTTTTTTTACTAATGAATATCTTTTTCTTCACATTTCTCGAGGTA
>NW_018397914.1:6029-6127 GCF_002168275.2 Theobroma umbraticum | reverse complement strand
TATAATCTGTTTTAATAAAAAATATAAAACAATTGAACATAATATCAATTTTAGGATAATAAAACTATTTAAAGTGAGTAATAAGGCTTTTGAAGGAA
>NW_018397914.1:5801-6019 GCF_002168275.2 Theobroma umbraticum | reverse complement strand
TAAATGGACTTTTCTTCTAAATGAATGGCTTTTTCTTATCATTTTCTAAGGCAGACATTCAATTATCATCTGTTTTAATGAAAAATGTAAAACAATTCAACTTAAAATCATTTATAAGATTATAAAACTATTTAAAATGAGTAATATGGCTTTTGATGGAATAGGTGACTATAAATGAATTTTTATTGCCAATGAATGCCTTTTTCTTTATATTTCTT
>NW_018397914.1:5688-5791 GCF_002168275.2 Theobroma umbraticum | reverse complement strand
AACCTAAAATCAATTATAAAATTATAAAACTATTTAAAGCAAGTAATAAGGTTTCGAAGGCTTGAGGGACTATAAATGGACTTTTAGTGTCAATGGTTGGCTT
>NW_018397914.1:5103-5284 GCF_002168275.2 Theobroma umbraticum | reverse complement strand
AATAAGGCTTTTGAAAGAATGGGTCACTATAAATGGACTTTTCATGCCAATGAATGCCTTTTTGTTCACGTTTCTCAAGGTAGATATTCAATTCTAAACTGTTCTAATCAAAATTTTAAAAAAATTCAACTTCAAATCAATTTTGAGATTATAAACCATTTAAAGTGAGTAATAAGGCTTT
>NW_018397914.1:4933-5093 GCF_002168275.2 Theobroma umbraticum | reverse complement strand
GGTGACTATAAATGGACTTTTCTTGCCAATAAAGGCCTTTTTCTTTACATTTCTTGAGGTAGACATTCAATTATAATTGGTTTTAACTAAAAATGTAGAAAAATTTAACTTAAAATCAATTTTGAGATTATAAAACCATTTGAAGTGAGTAATAAGGCTT
>NW_018397914.1:4535-4714 GCF_002168275.2 Theobroma umbraticum | reverse complement strand
AAACTATTTAAAGTGAGTAATAAGGCTTTTAAAGGAATGGGTGACTATAAATAGTCTTTTCTTGTGAATGAATGTGTTTTGCTTCATGTTTCTCAAGGTAGGTATTCAATTATGATCCACTTTGACTAAAAATGTAAAAACATCCAACTTAAAATCAATTATGAGATTATAAAACCATT
>NW_018397914.1:4354-4525 GCF_002168275.2 Theobroma umbraticum | reverse complement strand
AATAAGGCTTTTAAAGGAATGAAAGACTATAAATGGACTTTTCTTCTGAATGAATAGCTTTTTCTTATTGTTTCTTAAAGCAGACATTCAATTATGGTTTGTTTTCATGAAAAATAAAAAAAAATTCAACTTAAAATTAATTATGACATTATAAAACCATTTAAAGTGAGT
>NW_018397914.1:4035-4256 GCF_002168275.2 Theobroma umbraticum | reverse complement strand
TTCTTTATGTTTCTCGAGGTAGTCATTTAATTATAATCTGTTTTAACCAAAAATATAAAAAATTTGACCTAAAATCTATTATGAATTTATAAAATCTTTTAAACTGAGAAATAAGGCTTTTGAAAGAATCGGTTACTATAAATGGACTTTTCTTCTCAATGAATGCCTTTTCCTCACGTTTCTCAAGGTGGACATTCAATTATAATCTATTTTATCCAAAA
>NW_018397914.1:3675-3811 GCF_002168275.2 Theobroma umbraticum | reverse complement strand
GATTATAAAACCATTTAAAGTGAGTAATAAAGCTTTTGAAGGAATGGGTGACAACAAATGGACTTTTCTTGTCAATGAATACCTTTTTCTTTATATTTCCCAAGGTAGACATTCAATTATATTCTGTTCTAACCAA
>NW_018397914.1:3494-3665 GCF_002168275.2 Theobroma umbraticum | reverse complement strand
AAATTCAACCTAAAATCAATTATAAAATTATAAAACCATTTCAAGTGAGTAATAAGGCTTTCGAAGGAATGGGTGCCTATAAATGGACTTTTCTTACTAATGAATACCTTTTTCTTTAGGTTTCTCAAGCTAGACATTCAATTCTAAACTGTTCTAACCAAAAATGTAAAA
>NW_018397914.1:3103-3394 GCF_002168275.2 Theobroma umbraticum | reverse complement strand
CCCACTTTAAATAGTTTTATAATCTCAAAATTGATTTTAAGTTCAATTTTTTTAGATTTTTTGTTAAAACAGATTATTGTTGAATGTCTACCTTGAGAAACATGAAGAACAAGGCATTCATTAGTAAGGAAAGTCTATTTATAATCACCCATTCCTTCAAAAGCCTTATTATTCACTTTAAATGGTTTTATAATCTCAGAATTAATTTTAAGCTTTTTTTTTTACATTTTTAGTTCAAACAGATTATAATTGAATGCTACCTTGTGAAACGTGAAGAAAAAGGCATTCATT
>NW_018397914.1:2848-3093 GCF_002168275.2 Theobroma umbraticum | reverse complement strand
GTCTATTTATAGTCACCCATTCCTTTAAAAGCGTTATTACTCACTTCTAATGGTTTTATAATCTCATAATTGATTTTAGGTTGAATTTTTTTACATTTTCGGTTAGAACAGTTTATAATTAATTGTCTATCTTGAGAAACATAAAGAAAAAGGCATTTATTGGTAAGAAAAGTCTATTGATAGTCACCCATTCCATCAAAAACCCTATTACTCACTTAAATGGTTTTATAATCTCATAATTGATT
>NW_018397914.1:2742-2838 GCF_002168275.2 Theobroma umbraticum | reverse complement strand
TTGTTTTTATATTTTTCATTAAAACAGACCATAATTAAATTCCTACCTTAGGAAATGATAAGAAAAAGCCATTCATTTAGAAGAAAAGTCCATTTA
>NW_018397914.1:2377-2732 GCF_002168275.2 Theobroma umbraticum | reverse complement strand
TTCCTTCAAAAGCCTTATTACTCACTTTAAATGATTTTATAATCCATAATTGATTTTAAGTTGGATGTTTTTTACACTTTTGGTTAAAACAGATCATAATTGAATGCCTACCTTGAGAAACATGAAGAAAAACACATTCATTCGCAAGAAAAGTCTATTTATAGTCACTCATTCCTTCAAAAACCTAATTACTCACTTTAAATGGTTTTGTAATCCCATAACTGATTTTAGGTTAAATGTTTTTACATTTTTAGCTAGAAAAGATTATAATCGAATCTTTGCCTTAGAAAACATGACGAAAAAGATATTGACACACAAGAAAAGTACATTTATAGTCACCCATTCCATCAAAAGC
>NW_018397914.1:2214-2367 GCF_002168275.2 Theobroma umbraticum | reverse complement strand
ACTTTAAATGGCTTTATAATCTCAAAATGGATTTTAAGTTAAATTTTTTTACATTTTTGGTTAAAACTGATTGTAATTGAATGTCTACCAAAAGAAACGTGAAGAAAAAGGCATTCATTGGCAAGAAAAGTCCTTTTATAGTTACTCATTCCT
>NW_018397914.1:2043-2204 GCF_002168275.2 Theobroma umbraticum | reverse complement strand
TATTACTCACTTTAAATAGTTTTATGATCTCATAATTGATTTTAGGTTAAATGTTTTTGCATTTTTGGTTAGAATAGTTTAAAATTGAATTTCTACCTTAAGAAACATGAAGAAAAAGGTATTTATTGATAAGAAAAGTCCATTTATAGTCACCCATTCCT
>NW_018397914.1:1934-2033 GCF_002168275.2 Theobroma umbraticum | reverse complement strand
TATTACTCACTTTAAATGGTTTTATAATTTCATAATTGATGTTAGGTTGAATTTTTTTATATTTTCGGTTAGAACAGATTATAATTGAATGTCTACCTT
>NW_018397914.1:1856-1924 GCF_002168275.2 Theobroma umbraticum | reverse complement strand
AAGAAAAAGGTATTCATTAGTAAGAAAAGTCCAGTTGCAATCACCCATTCCTTTAAAAGCCTTATTAC
>NW_018397914.1:1633-1846 GCF_002168275.2 Theobroma umbraticum | reverse complement strand
TGGTTTTATAATCTCAAAATTGATTTGAAATTCAATTTTTTTTACATATTTGGTTAAAAAAGGCTATAATTGAATATTTTTCTTGGGGAACATGAAGCAAAAGCCAGCCATTGGCAGCAAAAGTCCATTTATAGTCACTCAAGCTTTGGAAACCTTATTACTTGCTTTAAATAGTTTTCTAATCTCAGAATTGATTTTTAGTTGAATTTTTTT
>NW_018397914.1:1432-1623 GCF_002168275.2 Theobroma umbraticum | reverse complement strand
TTAAAACAGATTATAATTGAATGTCCATCTTGAGAAATGTGAGGAAAAAGGCATTCATTGAGAAGAAAAGTCCATTTATACCCATTCATTCAAAAGCCTTATTACTCAGTTTAAATAATTTTATAATTTCATAACTGATTTTAGGTTGAAATTTTTTACACTTTTGGTTAAAACAAATTATAATTGAATGT
>NW_018397914.1:1323-1422 GCF_002168275.2 Theobroma umbraticum | reverse complement strand
AAACATAAAGAAAAAGGCATTCATTGGCAACAAAAGTTCATTTACAGTTACCCATTCCATCAAAAGCTTTATTACTCACTTTAAATGGTTTTATAATCT
>NW_018397914.1:1211-1313 GCF_002168275.2 Theobroma umbraticum | reverse complement strand
TTTAAGTTGAATTTTCTTACATTTTTCATTAAAACAGACCATAATTGAATGCCTGCCTTAGGAAATGATAAGAAAAAGCCATTCATTCAGAAGAAAAGTCTA
>NW_018397914.1:1030-1201 GCF_002168275.2 Theobroma umbraticum | reverse complement strand
AAGTTGAATGTTTTTACATTTTTGGTTAAAACAGATCATAATTGAATGTCTACCTCATGAAACATGAAGAAAAACACATTCATTTGCAAGAAAAGTCTATTTAGAGTTACCCATTCATTCAAAAGCCTTATTACTCACTTTAAATGTTTTTATAATCTCATAATTGATTTT
>NW_018397914.1:771-883 GCF_002168275.2 Theobroma umbraticum | reverse complement strand
TTAAATGGTTTTACAATCTCAAAATTGATTTTAAGTTGAATTTTTTTACATTTTGGTTGAAACAGATTATAATTGAATGTCTACCTTAAGAAACATGAAGAAAAAGGCATTC
>NW_018397914.1:357-593 GCF_002168275.2 Theobroma umbraticum | reverse complement strand
TCTACCTCAAGAAACGTGAAGAAAAAGGCATTCATTGGCAAGAAAAGTTCATCAAAAGCCTTATTACTTATTTTAAATGGTTTCAAAATTTCATAATTGATTTTAGGTTGAATTTTTTTACATTTTTGGTTAAAGTAGATCAAAACTGGATGTCTACCTCGAGAAACATGAAGAAAAACACATTCATTCGCAAGAAAAGTCTATTTATGGCCACCCATTCTTTCAAAAACCTTATT
>NW_018397914.1:178-347 GCF_002168275.2 Theobroma umbraticum | reverse complement strand
AATGGTTTTATAATCTCAAAATTGAATTTTATGTTCAATCTTTTTTTTGCATTCTTGGTTGAAATAGACTGTAATTGAATGTCTACCTAAAGAAACATGAAAAAAAAGGTTTTATTGGCAAGAAAAGTCCATTTGTAGTCGCCCATTCCTTCAAAAGCCTTATTACTTA
>NW_018397914.1:0-168 GCF_002168275.2 Theobroma umbraticum | reverse complement strand
TTTTATAATCTCAAAATTGATTTTAAGTTGATTGTTTTTACAATTTTTGTTAAAAAAGGCTGTAACTGAATGTTTGCCTTGGGAAACTTGAAGCAAAAGCTAATGGTTAGCATGAAAAGTCCATTTATAGTTACTCAAGCCTTTGAAAGCCTTATTACTTGCTTTAAA
>NW_018397913.1:2277-2394 GCF_002168275.2 Theobroma umbraticum | reverse complement strand
CTTATTACTTGCTTTAAATGGTTTTATAAACTAATAATTGATTTTAAGTAGAATGTTTTTACATTTTTGGTTAACACAGACTACAATTGAATGTCTACCTTGAGAAACGTGAAGAAA
>NW_018397913.1:2087-2267 GCF_002168275.2 Theobroma umbraticum | reverse complement strand
TTGGCAAGAAAAGTCCATTTATAGTCACCGATACCTTCAAAAAGCCTTATTACTTACTTGAAATGGTTTTATAATGTCATAATTCATTTGAAGTTGAATTTTTTAATATTTTTGACTGAAATAGAGTATAATTGAATGTCTACCTTGAGAAACGTAAAGAAAAAAGCATTCATTGGCAAG
>NW_018397913.1:1438-1551 GCF_002168275.2 Theobroma umbraticum | reverse complement strand
TAAATGGTTTTATAACCTCATAATTGATTTTAGATTGAATTTTTTGACGTTTTTAGTTAGAACAGATTATAATTGAATGTTTGCCTTGGAAACATGAAGAAAAAGGTACTCAT
>NW_018397913.1:0-1201 GCF_002168275.2 Theobroma umbraticum | reverse complement strand
TTATAACCTCAAAATTGATTTTAAGTTGAATTGTTTTACATTTTTGGTTAAAAATGGCTATAATTGAGTTCTTGCCATGTGGAACGTGAAGCAAAAGCCAACCATTGGCACAAAAAGTCCATTTATAGTAGCTCAAGCCTTCGAAAGCCTTATTACTTGCTTTAAATGGTTTTATAAACTAATAATTGATTTTAAGTAGAATTTTTTTACATTTTTGGTTAACACAGACTACAATTGAATGTCTACCTAGAGAAACGTGAAAAAAAAAGCATTCATTGGCAAGAAAAGTGCATTTATAGTCACGCATACCTTCAAAAAGCCTTATTACTTGCTTGAAATTATTTTATAATGTCATAATTCATTTTAAGTTGAATTTTTTAACATTTTTGACTGAAATAGACTATAATTGAATGTCTACCTTGAGAAACATAAAGAAAAAAGCATTCATTGGCAAGAAAAGTCTATTTATAGTCACTCATTCCTTCAGTAGCATTATTGCTCATTTTAAATGGTTTTATAATCTCAAAATTGATTCTAAGTTCAATTTTTTTTACATTTTTGGTTAAAACAAATTATAATTAAATGTCTACCTTAAGAAATGTAAGGAAAAGAGCATTCATTGGCAAGAAAACTCTATTTACAGTCACCCATTGCTTCAAAAGTCTTATTACTCACTTTAAATGCTTTTATAATCTCAAGATTAATTTTAAGTTCAAATTGTTTTAATTTTTTGTTAAAACATATTATAATTGAATGTGTAGCTCGAAAAACGTGAGAAAAAAGAAATTCATTGGCAAGAAAAGTCCAATTATAGTCACTCATTCCTTTAAAAGCCTTATTACTCAATTTAAAAGGTTTTGTAATCTCAAAATTGATTTAAATTTGAATTCTTCGATCATTTTTGATTAAAACAGACTACAATTGAATGCCTACCTTTAGAAACATAAAGAAAAACGCATTCATTGGTAAGAAAAGTCTATTTATAGTCACCCATACCTTTAAAATGCTCATTACTCACTTTAAATAGTTTTTTAATGTCATAATTGATTTTAAGTTGAATTGTTTTACATTTTTAGCTGAAATAGACTATAATTGAATGTTTACCTTGAGAAATGTAAAAAAAAAGGCATTCATCGGCAAGAAAAGACCATTTATAGTTACCTATTCTTTCAAAAGCCTTATTACTCACTTTAAATGGTTT
>NW_018397912.1:1193-1304 GCF_002168275.2 Theobroma umbraticum | reverse complement strand
AGGCTATAAATAGACTTTTCTTGTCAATAAATGCTTTTTTCTTCACTTTTCTCATGGTAGACATTCAATTATAATCTTTTTTAATGAAAAATATAAAAAAATTACACTTAA
>NW_018397912.1:984-1183 GCF_002168275.2 Theobroma umbraticum | reverse complement strand
GAGATTATAAAACCATTTAGAACGAGCAAAAAGACTATTAAATGAATGGAAGGCTATAAATGGATTTTTGTTATCAATGAATACTTTTTTTTCACGTTTGCCAAGGCAGATGATCAATTATAGTCTATTTTAATGAAAAATGTAAAAGAATTGAAGTTAAAATCAATTATGACATTATAAAACCATTTAAAGTGAGTAA
>NW_018397912.1:825-974 GCF_002168275.2 Theobroma umbraticum | reverse complement strand
GAAGGAATGGGTGACTATAAATGGACTTTTCTTGTTAATGAATACTTTTTTCATCACGTTTCTCAAGATAGATATTTAATTGTTGTCTGTTTTACTCAAAAATGTAAAACAATTTCACCTAAAATCAATTATTAGATTATAAAACCATT
>NW_018397912.1:575-744 GCF_002168275.2 Theobroma umbraticum | reverse complement strand
CAATTATGAGATTATAAAACCATTTGAAGTGAGTAATATAGCTTTTGAAGAAAAGGATGACTATAAATGGACTTTTCTTACTAATGAATGCTTTTTTCTTCACTTTTCTCGAGGTAAATATTTAATTATAGTCTGTTTTAATCAAAAATGTAAAAAAATTCAACCTAAA
>NW_018397912.1:196-299 GCF_002168275.2 Theobroma umbraticum | reverse complement strand
AAATAGACTTTTCTTGCCAATGGATGCTTTTTTCTTCACTTTTCTCAAGGAAGATATTCAATTATAGTGTGTTTTAATGAAAAATGTAAAAAAATTGAACTTA
>NW_018397912.1:0-186 GCF_002168275.2 Theobroma umbraticum | reverse complement strand
ATCAATGAATGCTTTTTTCTTCACGATTATCAAGGCAGACATTCAAGTATAGTCTGTTTTAACTAAAATTGTTAAAAAATTCAACTCAAAATCAATAATGACATTATAAAATCATTCAAAGCGTAACGTGAGTAACAAGGCTTTTGAAAGAATGAGTGACTATAAATGGAATTTTCTTCCCAATGA
>NW_018397911.1:10487-10589 GCF_002168275.2 Theobroma umbraticum | reverse complement strand
TCAAAAACATATAGAGTCAACATTTTCTATCTCTTATTTTTGATGATGACAAAATAGTCCTAGATTAATAGTGCAATGTCTATGTTCAATATGAATGCATCA
>NW_018397911.1:10328-10477 GCF_002168275.2 Theobroma umbraticum | reverse complement strand
CGTAATAAATTGCTCCCCCTTAGTCAATGCATCTAGTTTTTTTTACATAATATTCAATAAAACCAAAACAAAGCATCACACATAAAAATTAAACGTGAAGACCAATCAAACTCTATTTAACTTAGTCTTCCTTCTTTTTGTTTTTATCA
>NW_018397911.1:9859-10012 GCF_002168275.2 Theobroma umbraticum | reverse complement strand
GTCATAATCAAAACTATAATAATTTTAAAGCTAACAATCTCCCCCTTTTTGATAGGACAAAACATTGAGCAAATTTGCATTTTAAATGATTTTAAAATCTCCCTCTCAATCTCCCCCTCAACATATGCATAAAATTGTCTCATAAGCCTCTTC
>NW_018397911.1:9549-9721 GCF_002168275.2 Theobroma umbraticum | reverse complement strand
CCATAAAGTCTTCAAGTCATTATATATGCACTTAATATCCTCAACCAAGTCATTTAGAATCATCAAGTACATTCAAGTATTAATTCATAAAGAGAATAATCAATGAGAAAGCCACATGTAGTTATATCTATAAGCAAAACGTGGACATAACAATTATGAAGTTCAAGAAAGA
>NW_018397911.1:9411-9521 GCF_002168275.2 Theobroma umbraticum | reverse complement strand
ACCAATTGATAGATGTAGGTAAAATCTCTCCTTTTTGTAAAAGAACAATATCAATTATCAGAGATGGAATTATTTTAAAGCTCATTATATCAAATGGTAAAGCACTAGTA
>NW_018397911.1:9248-9401 GCF_002168275.2 Theobroma umbraticum | reverse complement strand
TTATCGTTAAGCATTCCATGCATATCAACTTTAAGGCTCAAAACATTCAAAAAAGATGTGATCAATTTAAAGCTCAAGTGAGAAAAGATAATTATAAACCTTGATGCTAATTTTAAAGCTAGACACTGATTGAGAAAACTTAAGGCTTGATAC
>NW_018397911.1:9066-9228 GCF_002168275.2 Theobroma umbraticum | reverse complement strand
CAAGTTTAAGTGAGAAGCAATATAAGGCACAATATCTATTTTAGTGTTTAGAAATATGTTACCGGTAACGAAGAACACCAAATGTTGAATTCTCACCAAACCTTCTTTTTGAAAATCTTAATTCCTTATGATATCAATGACAATCATTGACTCCCCCTTAAG
>NW_018397911.1:8814-8966 GCF_002168275.2 Theobroma umbraticum | reverse complement strand
TTTTCTAAACCAAATCACTATAAACGGTGAAATTCCCAAGCTTTCACCAAGCTTAAGCTTCTACAATGGCTTTTCAAAGGCTCAGCCACATCCTTCAACAATGGTTTTTCATAGGCTCAGCCACAACCTTCTACAATGGCTTTTCAAAGGCT
>NW_018397911.1:8103-8214 GCF_002168275.2 Theobroma umbraticum | reverse complement strand
AGGTGTTTTTATACTTGAAAAATCAACTCTGCTGGCAGCTGGATAGATTCTGACTGTTGAAAATAGTTTAGGAGGAATTCTGTCCATTATTTTGTCTTTTAGCGTTAGTTC
>NW_018397911.1:7904-8093 GCF_002168275.2 Theobroma umbraticum | reverse complement strand
ACAGAATGCTCTTAGTCGACTAATTAATATCACTTAGTCGACTAAGTCGTTTCTGTCTCTGAACTCAGTTTCTGGCTAAAGGTTCTGTCTTTAAGCATTTCTGGCAGTACCCTCTTAGTTGACTGATAAACTTTTTTGGTCGATTGAGTCGTTTCTGTCTCTAAACCCAGTTTCTGGCAGTAAGCTCTT
>NW_018397911.1:7328-7453 GCF_002168275.2 Theobroma umbraticum | reverse complement strand
CATGAAAAGCAATCAAACTCTATTTAACTTAGTCTTCATTCTCTTTGTTTTTATGATTAAAATTGATATTAAAAACTCCCCCTTAATGAGTGCATCTAAATTTTCCTTTAATCCTTAGATCAAAC
>NW_018397911.1:7022-7140 GCF_002168275.2 Theobroma umbraticum | reverse complement strand
AACTTCAAAATTCAAGCTTATAACTATGTAAGAACAAATGTATGGGAGTTAAATTATTTCAAAAAATTGTCAAGGATTACTCAAATAATGTTCCAGCAAATTTGATCATTTTGTCATA
>NW_018397911.1:6716-6853 GCF_002168275.2 Theobroma umbraticum | reverse complement strand
CAAAATTCGTCAAGAATATAAGCATTAAGACCATGAATATGTAACCATAAGGTCAAGTCATCAAATATATGCACTTAATATCCTCAAGAAGTCATTAAGAAGTATACCCATTGAGCACATTCAAGTATTAATTCATC
>NW_018397911.1:6364-6559 GCF_002168275.2 Theobroma umbraticum | reverse complement strand
GGTAAAATCTCTCCTTTTTGTAAAAGAACAATATCAATTATGAGAGATGGAATCGTTTTAAAGCTCATTATATCAAATGGTAAAACACTAGTAAAGACTTCCTTTATCGTTAAGCATTCCATGCATATCAACTTTAAGGTGCAAAACATTCAAGAAAGATGTGATCAATTTAAAGCTCAAGCGAGAAAAGATAAT
>NW_018397911.1:6152-6264 GCF_002168275.2 Theobroma umbraticum | reverse complement strand
GTAACCATAAAGTCTCCAAGTCATCAAATATATGCACTTAATATCCACAACCAATTCATTAAGGAATATACCCATGAAGCACATTCAACTATTAATTCATCAAGAGAATCAT
>NW_018397911.1:6074-6142 GCF_002168275.2 Theobroma umbraticum | reverse complement strand
GCCACATATATATATATATATATCTATAACTAAAACGTGGACATCACAATTATGAAGTTCAAGGAAGA
>NW_018397911.1:5877-6064 GCF_002168275.2 Theobroma umbraticum | reverse complement strand
GATGTTCAATAAGCACATAAGCTATATTTTAACTCTAATACCAAGTGCTAAAGCTCAATATACTAATTGATAGATATAGGTAAAATGTCTCCTTTTTGTAAAAGAACAATATCAATTATGAGAGATGGAATTGTTTTAAAGCTCATTATATCAAATGGTAAAGCACTAGTAAAGACTTCCTTTATCA
>NW_018397911.1:5374-5503 GCF_002168275.2 Theobroma umbraticum | reverse complement strand
ACACCAAATGTTGAATTCTCACCAAACCTTCTTGTTGAAAATCTGAATTCCTTATGATATCAATTACAATCATGACTCCCCCTTAAGAAATCATAGGCTCAAAAAAAATTGTTAGAGATCCTTAATAGA
>NW_018397911.1:5245-5364 GCF_002168275.2 Theobroma umbraticum | reverse complement strand
AGAGAGAAATCATGAGCCTAGAAAATAATGAGCATCCAAATGGATATTCAATTTATTTTCCTAACACTCGAGTATTCATGGAACCAAAAAAAAGTATGAGCATTTGAATAGATGTTCAA
>NW_018397911.1:4760-4972 GCF_002168275.2 Theobroma umbraticum | reverse complement strand
GAAATTTCTTAATTCATATATAAGAATAACAACTCAAGGAGAAATTAAAAAAAAATATAATCATTAAGCATTTTTGACAGTATTCTTCAAAATCATTTTCATACTGACATTCATCCAAGTCATTTTATGCAAGCATTGCAAGATGTATTTTCCAAAAAATATATGAAAATTGTCAATTCAAGGAGAATTTTCACAAAAGGCATATCATTATT
>NW_018397911.1:4296-4406 GCF_002168275.2 Theobroma umbraticum | reverse complement strand
AGGTCATATTTTATTTGACATGTCAAATTGTTTATGGTGACCTATAAGCTAAAGCAGGATGCACACAAAATCTTTAGATCATGTAAACGTTAAGGCTCAATGAAGACATA
>NW_018397911.1:3898-4092 GCF_002168275.2 Theobroma umbraticum | reverse complement strand
AAATGCATAGCTCAAGTCAAGTTATAGACTTCAAACCTTAAGGTCAAGCACAAAAAAAAAATCATATAAGCATGCATGTTGACCAATATAGTGGATGAACCAAGAATATGTTCATTAAGTTGAATGAGTTCATCCTAATAGAATAAGTATGCATAATCAAGAAATCAATTTTGAAACAATCATTTGAGCTCAAA
>NW_018397911.1:3620-3711 GCF_002168275.2 Theobroma umbraticum | reverse complement strand
AATCAATATGACTATCATGCTTGGGAATAGATAGATTTAAGCAATCAAGTAAGTCTTCCCATTTTTCAATAAATTTTGCAATTTCAAGAAC
>NW_018397911.1:3503-3610 GCF_002168275.2 Theobroma umbraticum | reverse complement strand
ACCAAATGATCATGAAAGTATTTATTATGCATTTTTTTTAAAGTCAAGAATCATCTTTGAAAAAGAAATTCATGGAAAAATATTGCAATGGACAATACGTAAGGTAA
>NW_018397911.1:3379-3493 GCF_002168275.2 Theobroma umbraticum | reverse complement strand
TGAAACTCAAAACCTATCCATTTTGGCTTTAAAGCACTCAAAAGTTGACTACATATCCCTTGAGTCCACCATTTATCATTCCAGTAGCGTTTGCATTTTGTTCTACAATAGTCG
>NW_018397911.1:3304-3369 GCF_002168275.2 Theobroma umbraticum | reverse complement strand
CTTAGGAGTAAATTATGCTTGATCCCTGCATACGGAAAAGCCAGAAAAAGTGCAAAACATGCAAT
>NW_018397911.1:3199-3294 GCF_002168275.2 Theobroma umbraticum | reverse complement strand
ATAATGATCTCAAAACATGGATTTATGTGAGAACAATTTAAAATTTCATTGCAACCATGTTAAAACATCATTTTGGACATGTATGATCAAAGATT
>NW_018397911.1:2797-2942 GCF_002168275.2 Theobroma umbraticum | reverse complement strand
AAACAATGTTTAAGCATAATAAGCATCAAATTTAGCATTTTTTACAATTTTTCAATATATGGACAAAAATACCCTTGAGATCATTCAAGCCTTCATTTGCAATAAGATCAAGTTATAATAGCATTTTCAACATAAGGCACACTTG
>NW_018397911.1:2569-2702 GCF_002168275.2 Theobroma umbraticum | reverse complement strand
TACCAAAATTATCACACTCAAAATCATGCTTAAGAAATCCTTTTGAATCAATTTTACCAATCATGAGAAAATACCAAGCAAAATGAGATTTATGCAATTCCTGTATCAAATCAATTTTGCTCAACCATGCTAT
>NW_018397911.1:2280-2420 GCF_002168275.2 Theobroma umbraticum | reverse complement strand
TTGATGTCACTTAATTTTGTTTCATTATGCTCTAAATGATTTATGAAATATGTACTGGGCAAAATGAATCATGTTTATGCGTGTCTAGGGTCATTTGCAAATATCTCACAATCATGTGCCAAAAAATGCCCTTATGACCA
>NW_018397911.1:2015-2138 GCF_002168275.2 Theobroma umbraticum | reverse complement strand
TCATAAGTATTTTTATTATGAAACAAACTTGTTCAATTCATAAATCATTCTAAAAGATGGTAACATTTGTCTCATATAAGCTCATATTGCTTTAAAAGTACCAATAAAAGTAGTCAAAACTTT
>NW_018397911.1:1859-1996 GCF_002168275.2 Theobroma umbraticum | reverse complement strand
CTTGAACTATTCAAACAAGTTCTAGAATGTAAATCAAGATTGTTCAAATGGTCACTTATGTTAGGCAAAAGGAAATCAAGAATATTTTTTTTTAACTCAATTTTCCTTGTTTTAGGCTACTTGAATAGGTGTGAGTG
>NW_018397911.1:1549-1668 GCF_002168275.2 Theobroma umbraticum | reverse complement strand
TATATTCAAGATCAAATATAAGAACATACTCAATCATTAGATTCTTACTTCCTTTCAACTTATACTATGTATCATATCAAATCAAGTTGCATGGCCAAGATTTATCAATAAAGCTCAAA
>NW_018397911.1:1325-1449 GCF_002168275.2 Theobroma umbraticum | reverse complement strand
AACTAAAACTAATTTAATTACAAATTAAAGCAACAAGATAATTGGGCAAACAGCGAATCAAACAAGCCTATGATTACAATATCTCTCACACTTCATCTAAATCTTACCTCTTTTCCTTAACTTA
>NW_018397911.1:1169-1315 GCF_002168275.2 Theobroma umbraticum | reverse complement strand
TTTTACAAATATTTTGACCATGATCCAATCAGAACTACGCAAATTGGTGAACATAAACATTGTAGCCCTTCTTCTTATAATTTTATTGGTCCAAGAATCACCTCATTTGGAGTTTTATAGAAAGAGATATGGTCAAAATACCAAAA
>NW_018397911.1:732-859 GCF_002168275.2 Theobroma umbraticum | reverse complement strand
TTGAAGGTTAGCTACTACATAGGATCCTTTTGGAACCCAAATCCTTTTTGTTTTGTACATGCTTCTGTTTCTATAACAATTATAAAATAAATGACCAAGTTTATCACAAATATAACATCTAGTAGAA
>NW_018397911.1:586-722 GCF_002168275.2 Theobroma umbraticum | reverse complement strand
GCTTCAGTCCTATCTTCTAATTCCAATCTCAAAATTTTATGATCTGTTTTTGAGTGTTCAAGTTCAGTTTGAAGTAAATTTTTTTGTTCTAGAACAAAGCAAAAATCATGATTTATCTTTTCTAAATCATTCTCAA
>NW_018397911.1:275-432 GCF_002168275.2 Theobroma umbraticum | reverse complement strand
ATCTTGAAGTTCATCCATAGAAATGTCACAAGAAACAGAACATACCTCGGATTCCTCATCTCTTGCCATCAGGCATAGATTCGCTTTTTCTTCCACTTTCTCTTCTTCAGTAACTGAACTTGAAACATCACTGTCTGACCAGGTTGCAGCCACCATT
>NW_018397911.1:161-265 GCF_002168275.2 Theobroma umbraticum | reverse complement strand
TTTCATTTAATAAATCTTCAAATTTTCTTTTCACATCAAAATTTTCTTTGTCCAAAATATCAATTTGCTTTTGGTAAGCTTCAAAATCCTTTTTCAAATTTTCA
>NW_018397911.1:0-141 GCF_002168275.2 Theobroma umbraticum | reverse complement strand
TTTTGTTTTCATCAAAGCTTCATGTTCAACATTGAGTATGGAAATAATTTTCTTATGCTTCATATTCATTTTCTCAAACTTAAATGTTAAATCCTCAAAAGCATCATGCAATCCATCAAAAGCATATGAATTAAGTTCACA
>NW_018397910.1:2300-2447 GCF_002168275.2 Theobroma umbraticum | reverse complement strand
GAAGGTGGAAATTGTTAGTTTGGTTGAATGCATGTAAAGATTTAAGAATTCTTTAGTAAAAATTGCTACCATGTATGATTATATAAGTATGAGATTTACTATGAAATTTGGATAAGAAAGTTGTTGGTTAAATTGCTGCCATGTATA
>NW_018397910.1:2077-2290 GCF_002168275.2 Theobroma umbraticum | reverse complement strand
AGTGAATTGGGTTTGGATGGTTGCTAGGAAGCGTATGAGTAGAGGAAGTGTGCTGAGGTGGCGTGTCAGACGAGATAACCAGTGATCGGCACGTAGTATTAGTTATTTGCATACTCGAATTAATAGGGATGTAGTGTCCCGCTATTATGAGGTGAGTATGGGGTGTCCATTTAAAAATTCCCATAACTATGTAAATATATATAAATATGTGTT
>NW_018397910.1:1490-1644 GCF_002168275.2 Theobroma umbraticum | reverse complement strand
ATTTTGAAATGAACTTTTGAGAACCCAACTATATTTTAAAATGGTTTTATCAAATCGGGAGATTCAAGAGTAGGTTGATTGTCACTTTGTTTAAGTGTGACCCTTATGTACAAGTGAGCTCTAGCTAGAGAACCTTTGGGTCACCGACGGGCTG
>NW_018397910.1:1365-1480 GCF_002168275.2 Theobroma umbraticum | reverse complement strand
CTTGGGCCATGGTCTGTGATTGTACGTGGCTAGGCCACAAGTTGTGATACGCGATTGCGACCGCTTGATTTTCTCCGATGTCAGCCAACATCGTTGAGACTACCATGGCATGTGG
>NW_018397910.1:1290-1355 GCF_002168275.2 Theobroma umbraticum | reverse complement strand
GAGCGGAGCTCCCGGATGTTATTACGTGGAAGTAGGTCCACGTGCTCTTTATTTCTACACCTACT
>NW_018397910.1:1146-1280 GCF_002168275.2 Theobroma umbraticum | reverse complement strand
ATCTCTTTGGGTTTTTCACGTAAGTAGTTTTCGCATGGTAAAAAATAATAGTTTTTCTGCTGCTCCTTTACTTATATGATAAAATTTGATTTAATTCTTCGGGTACAAGGTGACTTATGAATTTGCACATAAGC
>NW_018397910.1:1034-1136 GCF_002168275.2 Theobroma umbraticum | reverse complement strand
GTTGGATTTTACGGGAGCATGCATGATGCCATTAAAGTACTTTAAACCAGATGTTAAGTGATTTCGATGGTAAGAATCTTTCCATGACTTGGGTTGATATTT
>NW_018397910.1:552-831 GCF_002168275.2 Theobroma umbraticum | reverse complement strand
TTCTTATATTTTTAATATTCAAATCTTCTGCCTTTAGCTTGTTTCCCATCTATGTCATACTCACGGAGTTTATCACCACTGAGTTTGTGAGACTCACCCCTTTATTTTCTTTTATAGATAAGTAATCAGTTCTAGTGCATTGTTTAGCACCTCGAGACTGGCTACAACCTAGGTAATAGCATCTCTTAGACTTTCACTTCGAGTCGCTCTACTGCCTAGAGGTCGAATTGTGTCAAATAGTCAGGCTTATAATGATTAATAGTTTATTGAAAATGTATT
>NW_018397910.1:0-281 GCF_002168275.2 Theobroma umbraticum | reverse complement strand
ATTTTAAGTTGAATTTTTTTACATTTTTAGTTAAAATAGACTATAATTGAATCTTCACCTTGAGAAACGAGAAGAAAAAGGCATTCATTGACAAAAAAAGTCAACTTATAGTCACTTATTCTTTCAAAAGCCTTATTACTTACTTTAAATGATTTTATAATCCGATAATTAATTTTAAGTTGAATTTTTTTACATTTTTCATTAAAACAAACTACAATTGAATGCCTGTGTCAGTTAAAATTCTACTATACAAGTATACGTATCGAATAGATAGTATATTA
>NW_018397909.1:1487-1634 GCF_002168275.2 Theobroma umbraticum | reverse complement strand
ATCTTGACCATTCATTTGCCTTCACATGCTTCATGCTATGCCTAAAAGTATCTCGTTTTGACATCCTTGGTTAAGCACCTGTAGGGAAAAAAACAAAGTATAGCACTCCACATATAAGACAACCTAGTGTCTCAAGTCTAAGGAGTA
>NW_018397909.1:1254-1473 GCF_002168275.2 Theobroma umbraticum | reverse complement strand
ACATGAGAAGTATTGCATAGACACTTGAGTGAAATACCAAATATACTTCTCACGACGGGTCATGTTCAGTGAACTTGCTCTCCTAGGCAAGACCTACATTTTAGTTCCAAGTATCTCTATACTTCAACCTATTAGATCGGTTGCTTACTTCTCAAGTAAGGAACATAGAATGTACCAGCCTTTAGGCATCATTGATGTCTAGTCTCAATGATACATTGG
>NW_018397909.1:795-939 GCF_002168275.2 Theobroma umbraticum | reverse complement strand
GGAATATGAGATATACATGTAAAAGTTACTATTACATGCAAATTATTGTATGCAGAAAGGAGGAAGTTAGTGGGAAACATGTGGGATCCTACCATGTGATAGTTGATTAAGAGAAAAAGGAATAAAAAGTATTTAAATGGGAGA
>NW_018397909.1:609-724 GCF_002168275.2 Theobroma umbraticum | reverse complement strand
TTTGAAAAGGAAAAGGTATAATCATAGCATGAAATATTATTGGGTGATAAGGTGCCATTGCAAGGAAATGAAAATGAAATGCAATAAAATACATGTGAAATGTAATGCAAATGAA
>NW_018397909.1:360-456 GCF_002168275.2 Theobroma umbraticum | reverse complement strand
TATAAAAGGTGGCGTTAATAACAAATACTAAATAAGAGAATTTGCATGCAAAGGATAATGTTTTATCTAAACCCCCTAGGAATTAACGGTAGTCCT
>NW_018397909.1:216-350 GCF_002168275.2 Theobroma umbraticum | reverse complement strand
CAATTTACATGAAAAGGGTTGCATTTTTAGATGGTTTATTAGGGATTAATGGCAGCCCTTATTGGCTGCCACTTTGCATTCAAAAAGTGCATGCTTATATTGACTTCATTGATATTAACGTTAAGGAAAAGAAA
>NW_018397909.1:103-184 GCF_002168275.2 Theobroma umbraticum | reverse complement strand
CCTCTCTAAGTGAAAACCCGAGCTTCTCAAAATCCTCCACAAAGAATTTAAACTCTATAACATCAAATGGGAGCTGAAAAT
>NW_018397909.1:0-93 GCF_002168275.2 Theobroma umbraticum | reverse complement strand
TGCATGTACGTTTCCCTTTCAACCTGAGCTTGTGAAGACTGATCTTTAGAGAGTTAAGGCTCCATAATAGAGTTATGGACCTGAGAGTTTCAT
>NW_018397908.1:1318-1437 GCF_002168275.2 Theobroma umbraticum | reverse complement strand
GGGCTTTTCTTGCCAATGAATGATTTTTTCTTCATGTTTCTCTAGACAAACATTTAATTATATTTTGTTTTAACTAAAAATGTAAAACTATTCGACTTAAAATCAATTATGAGATTATA
>NW_018397908.1:940-1079 GCF_002168275.2 Theobroma umbraticum | reverse complement strand
TTCAACTTAAAGTCAATTATGGGATTATAAAATCATTTAACGAGAGCAATAAGAATTTTAAAGGCTTGGGTAACTATAAATGGGCTTTTCTTGCCAATGAGTGGGTTTTTCATCACATTTCCCGAGGCAAACATTCACT
>NW_018397908.1:790-930 GCF_002168275.2 Theobroma umbraticum | reverse complement strand
TTTAACTAAAAATGTAAAAAACATTCTATTTTAAATCAATTCTGACATTACAAAACCATTTAAAGGGAGTATTGAGGCTTTTGAAAGAATGGGTGACTATAATTGGACTTTTCTTGCCAATGAATGGCTTTTTCTTCATG
>NW_018397908.1:312-535 GCF_002168275.2 Theobroma umbraticum | reverse complement strand
TTTGAAGGATTGGCTGACTATAATTGTACTTTTAAAACCAATGAATGGCTTTTTCTTCACTTTTCTCGAGGAAAACATTTAATTATAATCTGTTTTAACCAAAAACACAAAAACATTCAACTTAAAATCAATTATGAGGTTATAAAATCATTTAAAGAAAGTAATAACGCTTTTGAAGGCTTGGGTGACTATAATTGGGCTTTTCTTGCCAATGAATTGGTTT
>NW_018397908.1:0-154 GCF_002168275.2 Theobroma umbraticum | reverse complement strand
GTGACTATAATTGGGCTTTTCTTGCCAATGAATGGGTTTTTCTTTATGTTTCTCAAGGAAAACATTAAATTATAATCTCTTTTAACTAAAAATGTAAAAAAAAAACTCAACTTAAAATCAATTATGAGATTAAAAAATCACTTACAGCAAGTAA
>NW_018397907.1:1568-1678 GCF_002168275.2 Theobroma umbraticum | reverse complement strand
TGCTTTTTTCTTTACTTTTCTCAAGGTAGACATTCAATTATAGTCTGTTTTAATAAAAAATGCAACAAAAATGAACTAAAAATTAATTATGAGATTATAAAACCATTTAG
>NW_018397907.1:1401-1533 GCF_002168275.2 Theobroma umbraticum | reverse complement strand
ATAAATGGACTTTTCGTATCGATGAATGCTTTTGTCTTGATGTTTCTTGAGGCAGACATTAAATAATAGTCTATTTTAAAAAAAATGTAAAAAAATTCAACCTAAAATCAATTATGAGATTAGAAAACCATT
>NW_018397907.1:848-993 GCF_002168275.2 Theobroma umbraticum | reverse complement strand
TATTGTCTATTTAATCAAAAATGTAAAAAACTTCAACGTAAAATCAATTATTAGGTTATAAAACCAGTTAAAGTAAGTAATAAGGCTTTTTAAGGAATGAGAGGCTGTAAATAGATTTTTCTTGCCAATGAATGTCTTTTTCTTT
>NW_018397907.1:155-295 GCF_002168275.2 Theobroma umbraticum | reverse complement strand
TTCTTACCAATGAATGCTTTTTTCTTCACTTTTCTCAAGGTAGACATTCAATTAGAGTCTGTTCTAATTAAAAATGAAAAAAAATTCAACTTAAAATCAATTATGAGATTAGAAAACCATTTAGAACGAGTAAAAAGGCT
>NW_018397907.1:0-145 GCF_002168275.2 Theobroma umbraticum | reverse complement strand
TGAGAGGTTATAAATGGACTTTTCTTATCGATAAATACTTTATTTTTCACGTTGGTCAAGACAGACGTTCAATTATAGTCGGTTTTAATGGAAAATGTATAAAATTTCAACTTAAAATCAATTATTCGATTATAAACTTTTTAAA
>NW_018397906.1:15705-15829 GCF_002168275.2 Theobroma umbraticum | reverse complement strand
TTTTAAATTTTTTATATTTTTTATTAAAACATATTATAATTGAATGTCTTCCTCATGAAATGTGAAGAAAAAGATATCCATTATCAAGAAAAGTCCATTTATAGTCACCGATACCTTCAAAAGC
>NW_018397906.1:15585-15695 GCF_002168275.2 Theobroma umbraticum | reverse complement strand
GCTTTAAATAATTTTATAATATCATAATTGATTTTAATTTAAATTTTTTATATTTTTTATCAAAACAGATTATAATTGAATGTCTACCTCGAGAAACGTGAAGAAAAAGA
>NW_018397906.1:15429-15575 GCF_002168275.2 Theobroma umbraticum | reverse complement strand
CAAGAAAAGTCTATTTAGAGTCACCCATGCTTTCGAAAGCCTTATTACTTAGTTTAAAAGCTTTTTTAGTCTCATAATTAGTTTCAAGTTTTACTTTCTTATGTTTTTTATTAAAATAGATTATAATTAATTGTCTGCTTCGGGAA
>NW_018397906.1:15031-15164 GCF_002168275.2 Theobroma umbraticum | reverse complement strand
TAGTTGATTTTAAGTTGAATTTTTTAAAATTTTTAATTAAAACATATTATAATTAAATGTCTACCTCGAGGAAGATGACGAAAAAGATATCCATTGGCAAGAAAAGTTCATTTATAGTCACACATAGCTTCGA
>NW_018397906.1:14843-14972 GCF_002168275.2 Theobroma umbraticum | reverse complement strand
TAGATTATAATTGAACGTCTGCCTTAAGAAACATGAACAAAAAGATATCCATTGGCAAGAAAATTCCATTTATTATCACCCACGCCTTCAAAAGCCTCATCACTCGCTTTTAATGATTTTATAACCTCA
>NW_018397906.1:14305-14506 GCF_002168275.2 Theobroma umbraticum | reverse complement strand
TCGCTTTAAAAACTTTTGTAATCTTATATTTGATTTTAAGTTAATTTTTTTTTAGATTTTTAATTAAAACAGATTATAATTGAACGTCTACCTCGAGAAACGTGAAGAAAAATATCCATTGGCAAGAAAAGTTCATTTATAGTCACACATACCTTCGAAAGCCTTATTACTCACTTTAAATGATTTTATAACCTCGTAATT
>NW_018397906.1:13774-13910 GCF_002168275.2 Theobroma umbraticum | reverse complement strand
TTGATTTTAATTTTAAATTTTTTTATATTTTTTATTAAAAAATATTATAATTGATTGTCTGCCTCGAGAAACGTGAAGAAAGAGATATCCATTGGCAAGAAAAGTACATTTATAGTCACCCATGCCTTCGAAAGCC
>NW_018397906.1:13551-13674 GCF_002168275.2 Theobroma umbraticum | reverse complement strand
AACTTAAAGTCAATTATGAGATTATAAAAACATTTAAAGCGAGTAATAAGGCTTCTGAAGGAGTGGGTTAATATAAATGGACTATTCTTGCCAATGAATATCTTTTTCTTCATGTTTGCTAAG
>NW_018397906.1:12992-13157 GCF_002168275.2 Theobroma umbraticum | reverse complement strand
ACTTTTCTTGCCAATGGATATCTTTTTCTTCATGTTTCTCAAGGCAGACATTCAGTTATAATCTTTTTTAACAAAAAATATAAAAAAAATTCAAAATTAAAATCATTTATAAGCTTATAAAATCATTTAAAGTGAGTAATAAGGCTTTCGAAGGCATGGGTGACT
>NW_018397906.1:12632-12777 GCF_002168275.2 Theobroma umbraticum | reverse complement strand
CTATAAATGGACTTTTCTTGCCAATGGATATCTTTTTGTTTAGGTTTCTTAAGACAGACGTTCAATTATAATATGTTTTTATAAAAATCATAAAAAAAAATTCAACTTAAAACCAATTATGAGGTTATACAATCATTTAAAGCGA
>NW_018397906.1:12274-12508 GCF_002168275.2 Theobroma umbraticum | reverse complement strand
AGACATTTAATTATAATCTGTTTTAATGAAAAATATAAAAAAGTTCAACTTAAAGCTAATTATGAGACTAAAAAAGCATTTAAAGTGAGTAGTAAGGCTTTCGAAAGCATGGGTCACTCTAAATGGACTTTTCTTGCCAATGAATATCTTTTTGTTCACATTTCTGGAATTGTGAGGTTATAAAATCAATTATGAGGTTATAAAATCATTAAAAGCGAGTGATGAGGCTTTTGA
>NW_018397906.1:12064-12174 GCF_002168275.2 Theobroma umbraticum | reverse complement strand
AAATATAAAAAAGTTAAACTTAAAACTAATTATGAGATTAAAAAACCATTTAAACCGACTAATAAGGCTTTCGAAGGCATGGGTGACTATAAATGTACTTTTCTTGCCAA
>NW_018397906.1:11909-12050 GCF_002168275.2 Theobroma umbraticum | reverse complement strand
TAATAAAAAATATAAAAAAATTCAAAATTAAAATCAATTATAAGGTTATAAAATGATTTAAAGCGAGTAATAAGGGTTTTGAAGGTGTGGGTTATAATAAATGGACTTTTCTTATCAATGGATATCTTTTTCTTCACTTTT
>NW_018397906.1:11480-11688 GCF_002168275.2 Theobroma umbraticum | reverse complement strand
ATCAATTACGAGGTTATAAAATCATTAAAAGCGAGTGATGAGGCTTTTGAAGGCATGGGTGACTATAAATGGACTTTTCTTGCCAATAGATTTTTTTTTGTTTAGGTTTCTTGAGAGAGCCGTTCAATTATAATCTATTTTTATAAAAATTGTAAAAAAAAATTTAACTTAAAACCAATTATGAGGTTATACAATCATTTAAAGCGAG
>NW_018397906.1:10939-11181 GCF_002168275.2 Theobroma umbraticum | reverse complement strand
GGTGACTATAAATGGACTTTTCTTGCCAATGGATATCTTTTTCTTCACGTTCCCGAAGTAGACATTTAATTAAAATCTGTTTTAATGAAAAATATAAAAAAGTTCAATTTAAAACTAATTATGAGACTAAAAAAGCATTTAAAGCGAGCAGTAAGGCTTTTAAAAGCATAAGTGACTCTAAATGGACTTTTTTTGCCAATGGATATCTTTTTGTTCACATTTCTGGAATTAGACATTCAATT
>NW_018397906.1:10772-10929 GCF_002168275.2 Theobroma umbraticum | reverse complement strand
TTAATAAAAATATAAAAAAATTTAAATTAAAATCAATTATGAGGTTATAAGATCATTAAAAGCGAGTGATGAGGCTTTTGAAGGCGTGGGTGATAATGAATGGAATTTTCTTATCAATGGATATCTTTTTGTTCATGTTTCTTAAGGCAGACGTTCA
>NW_018397906.1:10629-10762 GCF_002168275.2 Theobroma umbraticum | reverse complement strand
ATTTTTATAAAAATTGTACAAAAATTCAACTTAAAACCAATTATAAGGTTATAAAATCATTTAAAGCTAGTAATAAGGCTTTTGAAGCTATGTGTGACTATAAATGAACTTTTCTTGCCAATGGATATCTTTT
>NW_018397906.1:10542-10619 GCF_002168275.2 Theobroma umbraticum | reverse complement strand
TCTCGAGGTAGACATTCAATTATAATATGTTTTAATTAAAAATTTAAAAAAATTCAACTTAAAATCAACTATGAGAT
>NW_018397906.1:10385-10532 GCF_002168275.2 Theobroma umbraticum | reverse complement strand
TTTAAAGCGAGTAATAAGTCTTTCGAAGGCATGGGTGACTATAAATGGGTTTTTCTTGCCAATGGATTTCTTTTTCTTCACGTTTCCTAAAGCAGACAATTAATTATAATCTATTTTAATAAAAAACATAAAAAAGTTAAACTTGAA
>NW_018397906.1:10016-10290 GCF_002168275.2 Theobroma umbraticum | reverse complement strand
GTTTTGATAAAAAATATAAAAAATTAAAATTAAAATCAATTATGATATTATAAATTTATTTAAAGTGAGTAGTAAGGCTTTTGAAGGTATCGGTGACTATAAATAGATATTTTTTGCTAATGGATATCTTTTTCTTCATGTTTCTCGAGGAAGAGATTCAATTATAATATGTTTTAATAAAAAATATAAAAAATTCAAAATTAAAATCATTTATGAGGTTATAAAATCATTTAAAGCGAGTAATGAGGCTTTCGAAGGCATGGGTGACTATAAA
>NW_018397906.1:9335-9556 GCF_002168275.2 Theobroma umbraticum | reverse complement strand
AAATTCAATTTAAAATCAATTATAAGGTTGTAAAATCATTAAAAGCGAGTGATGAGGCTTTTGCTGGCATGAGTGACTATAAATAGACTTTTCTTGCTAATGGATATCTTTTTGTTTAGGTCTCTTGAGGCAGACGTTCAATTATAACTTATTTTTATCAAAATTGTAAAAAATTCAACTTACAACCAATTATGAGGTTATACAATCATTTAAAGCGAGTA
>NW_018397906.1:8208-9235 GCF_002168275.2 Theobroma umbraticum | reverse complement strand
CCATGCCTTCGAAAGCCTTATTACTCGCTTTAAATGCTTTTGTAATTTTATAATTGATTTTAAGTTAAATTTTTTTATATTTTCAATTAAAACAGATTATAATTGAATTTCTACCTAGAGAAACATGAAGAAAAAGATATCCATTGGTAAGAAAACTCTGTTTATGGTCATACATACCTTCGAAATCCTTATTACTCGCTTTCAATGATTGTATAACATTATAATTGGTTTTAAGTTGAATTTGTTTACAATTTTTATAAAAACAGATTATAATTGAGCGTCTGCCTCAAGAAACCTGAACAAAAAGATATCCATTGGCAAGAAAAGTCCATTTATAGTCACCCACGCCTTCAAAAACTTTATTACTCACTTTAAATGATTTTTTAACCTCATAATTGATTTTAATTTAAATTTTTTATAATATGTTATTAAAATAGGTTATAATTAAATGTTTACCTCGAGAAACGTGAAGAAAAAGATATTCATTGGCAAGAAAAGTCCATTTATAGTTACCCATGCCTTCGAAAGGCTTATTACTTGCTTTGACTGATTTTATAACCTCATACTTGATTTTGATTTGAATTTTTTTATATTTTAATTAAAACATGTTTTAATTGAATGTCTACCTTGAGAAACATGAAGAAAAAGATATCCATTGGCAAAAAAGGTCCATTTGTAGTCACCCATGTCTTTGAAAGCCTTATTACTCACTTTAAATAATTTTTTAATCTCGTAATTGGTTTTCAGTTGAACTTTTTTACATTTTTTATTAATACAGATTATAATTAAATGTCTGCCATAAAAAACATAAAGAAAATGTTATCCATTGACGGGATAAGTCCATTTATAATCACCCATGCCTTCGAAAGCCTTATTACTCGCTTTAAATATTTTTATAACTTTATAATTGATTTTAAGTTAAATTTTTTTAAAAGTTTTTATTAAAACAGATTATAATTGAATGTCTATCTTATGAAACATGAAGAAATAGATATCCATTGGCAAGAAAAGTCTATTTATAGTGATC
>NW_018397906.1:7864-8196 GCF_002168275.2 Theobroma umbraticum | reverse complement strand
AGCCTTATTACTTGCTTTAAATGATTTTATAACCTCATAATTGATTTTAATTTTGAATTTTTTATGTTTTTTATTAAAACAGATTATAATTGAATGTCTTCCTAGAGAAACATGAAGAAAAAGAAATCCATTAGTAACAAAAGTCTATTTATAGTCACCCATGCATTCGAAAGGCTTATTACTCGTTTTAAATGCTTTTTTAATCTCGTTATTAGTTTTAAGTTGAACTTTTTTATATGTTTTATTAAAACAGATTATAATTTTGAATGTTTACCTCGGAAACATGAAGAAAAAGATATCCATGGGCAAAACAGGTCCATTTGTAGTCACCC
>NW_018397906.1:7718-7843 GCF_002168275.2 Theobroma umbraticum | reverse complement strand
CTCGCTTTAAATAGTTTTTTAATCTCATAATTGTTTTTAAGTTGAACTTTTTTATATTTTTAATTAAAACAGATTATATTTGATTGTCTACCTTGAGAAACATGAAGAAAAAGATATCCATTGGC
>NW_018397906.1:7498-7708 GCF_002168275.2 Theobroma umbraticum | reverse complement strand
CATTTATAGTCACACATACCTTTGAAAGCCTTATTACTCGCTTTAAATTATTGTATAACCTCATAATTGGTTGTAAGTTGAATTTTTGTATAATTTTGATAAAAATAAATTAGAATTGAACGTCTGCCTCAAGAGACCTAAGCACAAAGATATCCATTGGTAAGAAAAGTCCATTTATAGTCACCCACGCCTTCAAAAACTTTATTACTC
>NW_018397906.1:7200-7327 GCF_002168275.2 Theobroma umbraticum | reverse complement strand
TTTTAATTTAAATTTTTTTATAATATGTTATTAAAATAGATTATAATTGAATGTATACCTTGAGAAACGTGGCGAAAAAGATATTCATTGGCAAGAAAAGTCCATTTATAGTCACCCATACCTTCGA
>NW_018397906.1:6865-6981 GCF_002168275.2 Theobroma umbraticum | reverse complement strand
AGTTGAACTTTTTTACATTTTTTATTAATACAGATTATAATTAAATGTCTGCCACAAAAAATATAAAGAAAATGTTATCCATTGACGGGATAAGTCCATTTATAATCACCCATGCC
>NW_018397906.1:6739-6855 GCF_002168275.2 Theobroma umbraticum | reverse complement strand
TTATTACTCGCTTTAAATATTTTTATAACTTTATAATTGATTTTAAGTTAAATTCTTTTAAAATTTTTTATTAAAACAGATTATAATTGAATGTCTATCTTGTGAAACATGAAGAA
>NW_018397906.1:6518-6639 GCF_002168275.2 Theobroma umbraticum | reverse complement strand
AGGCATGGGTGACTATAAATGGACTTTTCTTGCTAATGGATATCTTTTTCTTCGCGTTTCTCGAGGTAAATATTAAATTATAATATGTTTTAATAAAAATATAAAAAAATTCAAATTAAAA
>NW_018397906.1:6314-6491 GCF_002168275.2 Theobroma umbraticum | reverse complement strand
AAGCGAGGGATGAGGCTTTTGAAGGCATAAGTGATTATAAATGGACTTTTCTAACCAATGGATATCTTTTTGTTTAGGTTTTTTAAGGCAGACATTCAATTATAATTTGTTATTATCAAAATGGTAAAAAAATTCAACTTACAACCAATTATGAGGTTATACAATCATTTAAAGCGA
>NW_018397906.1:5909-6246 GCF_002168275.2 Theobroma umbraticum | reverse complement strand
ATAAATGGACTTTTCTTGCCAATGGATATCTTTTTCTTCATGTTTTTCAAGGTAGACATTCAATTATAATCTGTTTTAATTAAAAACATAAAAAAGTTCAACTTAAAAACAATTATGAGAATAAAAAACTATTTAAAGCGAGTAATAAGGCTTTCAAAGGTATGGGTGACTACAAATGGACCTGTTTTACCCATGTATATATTTTTCTTCACGTTTCTTGAGGTAGACATTCAAAATTATAATCTGTTTTAATAAAAAATATAAAAAATTTCAACTTAAAACTAATGATGAGATTAAAAAAGTATTTAAAGCGAGTAATAAGCCTTTCGAAGGCATG
>NW_018397906.1:5635-5899 GCF_002168275.2 Theobroma umbraticum | reverse complement strand
AATGGACTTTTCTTACTAATAGATATCTTTTTCTTCACGTTTCTCTAGGAAAATATTCAATTATAATATGTTTTAATAAAAAATTTAAAAAAATTCAAAATTAAAATCAATTATGAGGTTATGAAATCATTTAAAGCGAGTAATAAGGCTTCTGAAGGTATTGGTGATTATAAATGGACTTTTCCTGTCAATGGATATCTTTTTCTTCACTTCTCTCGATGTAAACATTCAATTATAACCTATTTTAATAAAAAATATAAAAAA
>NW_018397906.1:5543-5625 GCF_002168275.2 Theobroma umbraticum | reverse complement strand
AAATTAATTATAAGGTTATAAAATCATGTAAAGTGAGTAATAAGGCTTTCGAAGGTATGGGTGACTATAAATGGACTTTTCT
>NW_018397906.1:5246-5443 GCF_002168275.2 Theobroma umbraticum | reverse complement strand
GTGACTATAAGTGGACTTTTCTTGCTAATGGATATCTTTTTCTTCACGTTTCTCAAGGCAAATATTAAATTATAATCTGTTTTAATAAAAATATAAAAAATTCAATTTAAAATGAATTATAAAGTTGTAAAATCATTAAAAGCGAGTGATGAGCCTTTTGAAGGCGTGAGTGACTATAAATGGACTTTTCTTGCCAA
>NW_018397906.1:4688-4858 GCF_002168275.2 Theobroma umbraticum | reverse complement strand
AATGACGAGATTAAAAAAGCATTTAAAGCGAGTAATAACCCTTTCGAAGGCATGGATGACTATAAATGGACTTTTGTTACTAATGGATATCTTTTTCTTCATGTTTCTCGAGGAACACATTCAATTATAATCTGTTTTAATAAAAAATATAAAAAATTCAAAATTAAAAT
>NW_018397906.1:4392-4531 GCF_002168275.2 Theobroma umbraticum | reverse complement strand
CTGTCAATGGATATCTTTTTCTTCACTTCTCTTGAGGCAAACATTCAATTATAAACTATTTTAATAAAAAAATATAAAAACATTCAAATTGAAATCAATTATAAGGTTATAAAATCATGTAAAGTAAGTAATAAGGCTT
>NW_018397906.1:3672-3828 GCF_002168275.2 Theobroma umbraticum | reverse complement strand
ATAAATGGACTTTTCTTGCCAATTGATATCTTTTTCTTCACGTTTCTCAAGGTAAACATTTAATTATAATATGTTTTAATAAAAATTATAAAAAAATTGAATTTAAAATCAATTATGAGGTTATAAAAACATTTCAGGTGAGTAATAAGGCTTTTG
>NW_018397906.1:3335-3452 GCF_002168275.2 Theobroma umbraticum | reverse complement strand
ATCAATTATGAGATTATAAAACCATTTGAAGCAAGTAATAAGACTTTCGAAGACATGGGTGACTAAATGGACTTTTCTTGCCAATGAATATCTTTTTCTTCATGTTTCTCGAGATAG
>NW_018397906.1:3117-3235 GCF_002168275.2 Theobroma umbraticum | reverse complement strand
ATTAAAACAGATTATAATTGAATGTCTGCCTCAAGAAACATGAAGAAAAAGATAACCATTACCGAGAAAAGTCCATTTAGAGTCACCCATGCTTTCGAAAGCCTTATTACTCGCATTA
>NW_018397906.1:2632-2969 GCF_002168275.2 Theobroma umbraticum | reverse complement strand
TTGACAAGAAAAGTCTATTTATAGTCACCCATACCTTAGAAAGCCTTATTACTCACTTTAAATGATTTTATAACCCTATAATTGATTTTAATTTAATTTTTTTTATATTTTTTTATTAAAGTAGATTATAATTGAATGTTTGGCTCGAGAGAAGTGAAGAAAAAGATATCTGTTGACAGGAAAAGTCCATTTATAATCACCTATACCCTCAAAAGCCTTATTACTCGCTTTAAATGATTTTCAAACCTCATAATTGATTTCAATTTTGAATTTTTATATTTTTTATTAAAACAGATTATAATTAAATATCTACCTCAAGAAACGTAAAGAAAAAGAT
>NW_018397906.1:2555-2622 GCF_002168275.2 Theobroma umbraticum | reverse complement strand
AAGAAAAGTCCATTTATAGTCACTTATGCCTTCGAAAAGCTTATTACTTGCTTTAAATGCTTTTTTA
>NW_018397906.1:2361-2545 GCF_002168275.2 Theobroma umbraticum | reverse complement strand
TAGTTTTAAGTTGAACTTTTTTATATTTTCTATTAAAACATATTATAATTTTGAATGTTTACCTCGAAAAACGTGAAAAAAAAGATATCCATGGGCAAAACAGGTCCATTTGTAGTCACTTATGCCTACAAAAGCCTTATTACTCGCTTTAAATAGTTTTTTAATCTCATAATTGGTTTTAAGT
>NW_018397906.1:1913-2349 GCF_002168275.2 Theobroma umbraticum | reverse complement strand
CATTTTTAATTAAAACAGATTATAATTGAATGTCTACCTTGAGAAACGTAAAGAGAAAGATATCCATTGGTAAGAAAAGTCCATTTATAGTCACTCATACCTTCGGAAGCCTTATTACTCGCTTTAAATGATTGTATAACCTCATAATTGGTTGTAAGTTAAATTTTTTTTACAATTTTGATAAAAACAAATTATAATTGAACGTCCGCCTCAAGAAACCTTAACAAAAAGATATCTATTGGTAAGAAAAGTCTATTTATAGTCACTCACTACTTCAAAACCCTCATCACTCGCTTTTCATGATTTTATAACCTTATAATTGATTTTAATTTGAATTTTTTTATATTTTTCTTAAAACAGATTAGAATTTAATATTTGCCTCGAGAATTGTGAAGAAAAAGATATCCATTGGCAAGAAAAGCCCATTTATAGTCAC
>NW_018397906.1:1736-1903 GCF_002168275.2 Theobroma umbraticum | reverse complement strand
AAAAGGTTTATTACTCGCTTTAAATGATTTTATAATCTCATAATTAATTTTAATTTGTTTTTTTTTGTATATTTTATTAAAACAGATTATAATTGAATATCTACCTCGGGAAACGTGAAGAAAAACATATCCATTGGCAAGAAAAGTCCATTTATAGTAACCCATGC
>NW_018397906.1:1546-1726 GCF_002168275.2 Theobroma umbraticum | reverse complement strand
CTTATTACTCGCTTTAAATACTTTTTTAATCTCATAATTAGTTTTAAGTTGAGCTTTTTTTATATTTTTTATTAAAATAAATTATAATTGAATGTCTGCCTTGAGAATCATAAAGAAAAATATATCCATTGATAAGAAAAGTCTATTTATAGTCACCCATGCCTTCGAAAGCCTTATTAC
>NW_018397906.1:1084-1308 GCF_002168275.2 Theobroma umbraticum | reverse complement strand
CTCGAGAAACATAAAGAAAAAGATATCCATTAGCAAGAAAAGTCCATTTATAGTTACCGATGCATTCAAAAGCCTTATTACTTGCTTTAAATAATTTTATAATATCATAATTGATTTTAATTTAAATTTTTTTATATTTTATTAAAACAAATTATAATTGAATGTTTACCTTGAGAAACGTAAAGAAAAAAGTATCCATTGGCAAGAAAAGTCCATTTATAGTC
>NW_018397906.1:671-826 GCF_002168275.2 Theobroma umbraticum | reverse complement strand
TTTAATCTCATAATTAGTTTTAAGTTTAACTTTTTTATGGTTTTTATTAAAACAGATTATAATTAATTGTCTGCTTCAGGAAACGTGAAGAAAAAGATATCCATTGGCAAGAAAAAGTCCATTTATAGTCACCCATGCCTTCGAAAGTCTTATTA
>NW_018397906.1:571-661 GCF_002168275.2 Theobroma umbraticum | reverse complement strand
ATGCTTTTGTAATCTCATAGTTGATTTTAAGTTAAATTTTTTTATATTTTTAATTAAAACATATTATAATTGAATGTCTACCTCGAGAAA
>NW_018397906.1:220-561 GCF_002168275.2 Theobroma umbraticum | reverse complement strand
AAGATATCCATTGGTAAGAAAAGTCTATTTATAGTCACAGATACCTTCGAAAGTCTTATTACTAGCTTTAAATGATTGTATAACCTCATAATTAGTTTGAAGTTGAATTTTTGTATAATTGTTATAAAACCAGATTATAATTGAACGTCTGCCTCAAGAAACATGAACAAAAAGATATCCGTTGGCAAAAAAATTCCATTTATAGTCACCCACGTCTTCAAAAGCCTCATCACTCGCTTTTCATGATTTTATAACCTCATAATTGATTTTAATTTGAATTTTTTTTATATTTTTATCAAAATAGATTATAATTGAATGTCTACCTTGAGAAATGTGAACAA
>NW_018397906.1:129-210 GCF_002168275.2 Theobroma umbraticum | reverse complement strand
ATTGGCAAGAAAAGTCTATTTAGAGTCACCCATGCTTTCGAAAAGCTTACTACTCGCGTTAAATGCTTTTTTAATCTCATA
>NW_018397906.1:0-119 GCF_002168275.2 Theobroma umbraticum | reverse complement strand
AGTTGAACTTTTTTATATTTTTCATCAAAACAGATTATAATTAAATGTCTGCTTTGGGAACGTGAAAAAAACGATATCCATTGGCAAGAAAAGTCCATTTATAGTCACCCATGCCTTCG
>NW_018397905.1:3855-3967 GCF_002168275.2 Theobroma umbraticum | reverse complement strand
AAAAGTCCACTTATAGTCACCCATTCCTTTAAATGCCTTATTACTTGCTTTAAAAGGCTTTATAATCTCATAATTGATTTTAAGTTGAATTTTTTAATATTTTTGGTTAAAG
>NW_018397905.1:3556-3737 GCF_002168275.2 Theobroma umbraticum | reverse complement strand
TTCAAGTTTTTTTAAATTGTTGATTAAAACAGATTATAATTGAAGGTCTAACTTGGAAAACATGAAGAAAAAAGCATTCATTAGCAAGAAAAGTCCACTAATAGTCACCCATTCCTTTAAATGCCTCATTATTCGCTTTAAATGGTTTTATAATCTCATAATTGATTTTAAGTTGAATTTT
>NW_018397905.1:3170-3281 GCF_002168275.2 Theobroma umbraticum | reverse complement strand
AATTGTTTTTAAGTTGAATTTGTTTTACATTTTTGGTTAAAATAGACTACAACTGATTGTCAACCTTGAGAAACGTGAAGAAAAAAGCATTCATTGGCAAGAAAAGCCCAT
>NW_018397905.1:2865-3087 GCF_002168275.2 Theobroma umbraticum | reverse complement strand
TTTTAAGTAGAATTTTTTAATATTTTTAGTTAAAGTAAACTACAACTGAATGTCTACCTTAAGAAACGTGAAGAAAAAGTATTCATTAGCAAGAAAAGCTCATTTATAGCCTCATATTTCTTGAAAAGCCTTATTACTCGCTTTAAATGGATTTCGAATCTTAAAGTTGATTTTAGCTTTAAGTTTTTTTACCTTATTGGTGAAAACAGATTATAATTAAAT
>NW_018397905.1:2610-2765 GCF_002168275.2 Theobroma umbraticum | reverse complement strand
TATAGTCACCCATCCCTTTAAAAGCCTTATTACTCACTTTAAATGGTTTTATAACTCCATAATTGATTTTAAGTTGCATTTTTTTATATTTTTAGTTAAAACAGACTATAACTGATTATCTACCTCAAGAAACATGAAGAAAAATGCGCTCATTA
>NW_018397905.1:2423-2557 GCF_002168275.2 Theobroma umbraticum | reverse complement strand
TAATTGATTTTAAGTTGAATTTTTTAATATTTTTAGTTAAAGCTGACTATAACTAATTGTCTACCTCAAGAAACATGAAGAAAAATACACTCATTAGAAAGTAAAGTCCACTAATAGTCACCCATCCCTTTAAA
>NW_018397905.1:1579-1853 GCF_002168275.2 Theobroma umbraticum | reverse complement strand
TTGGCAAGAAAAGCCCATTTATAGTCTCCTATTCCCTCAAAAGCCTTATTACTCGCTTTAAATAAATTTCTAATCTTAAAATTGATTTTAAGTTCAAGTTTTTATAATCTCATAATCGATTTTAAGCAGAATTTTTTAATATTTTTAGTTAAAGCAAACTACAACTGAATGTTTTCCTTAAGAAACTTGAAGAAAAAAGCATTCATTGGCAAGAAAAGCTCATTTATAGTCACCCATTTCTTTAACAGCCTTATTACTTGCTTTAAATGGTTTT
>NW_018397905.1:988-1122 GCF_002168275.2 Theobroma umbraticum | reverse complement strand
TTTCTAATCTTAAAATTGATTTTAGGTTCAAGTTTTTTTACATTGTTAGTTAAACCAGACTATAACTGATTGTCTACCATGAGAAACATGAAGAAAAAAGGATTTATTGGCAAGAAAAGTCCATTTATAGTCAC
>NW_018397905.1:682-812 GCF_002168275.2 Theobroma umbraticum | reverse complement strand
CATAATTGATTTTAAGTTGAATTTTTTTACATTTTTTGTTAAAACAGACAATAACTGATTATCTACCTCGAGAAAAGTGAAGGAAAAAGCATTCATTGGCAAGAAAAGCCCATTTATAGTCTCCTATTCC
>NW_018397905.1:562-672 GCF_002168275.2 Theobroma umbraticum | reverse complement strand
TTATTACACGATTTAAATGGATTTCTAATCTTAAAATTGATTTTAGGTTCAAATTGTTTTACATTGTTGGTTAAAACAGATTATAATTGAAGGTCTATCGTGAGAAACAT
>NW_018397905.1:214-354 GCF_002168275.2 Theobroma umbraticum | reverse complement strand
AATGCCTTATTACTAGCTTTAAATGGTTTTATAATCTCATAATTGATTTTAAGTATTTTTTAATATTTTTGGTTAAAGCAAACTACAATTGAATGTCTACCTTAAGAAACATGAAGAAAAAAGCATTCATTGGCAAGAAA
>NW_018397905.1:0-154 GCF_002168275.2 Theobroma umbraticum | reverse complement strand
TTTTACCTTATTGGTTAAAATAGATTATAATTGAATGTCTACCTAGAGAAACGTAAAGAAAAAAGCATTCATTGGCAAGAAAATCCCAATTATAGTCTCCTATTCTTTTAAAAGCTTTATTACTCGGTTTAAATAAATTTTTAATCTTAAAATT
>NW_018397904.1:7662-7825 GCF_002168275.2 Theobroma umbraticum | reverse complement strand
TTCAACTTAAAATCAATTATGAGATTATAAGAATATTTAAAGCGAATAATAAGCCTATTGAAGGAATGAGTGACTCTAAATGAACTTTTCTTGTCAATGAATGCTTCTTTCTTCATGTTACTCGAGGTAGACATTTAAATTATAATATGTTTTAATCAAAAAT
>NW_018397904.1:7420-7652 GCF_002168275.2 Theobroma umbraticum | reverse complement strand
TCAACTTAAAACTAATTATGAGATTATAAAACCATTTAAAGCGGATAATAAGGCTTTTGAAAGAATAAGTTACTATAAATGGACTTTTCTCCTCAATGAATGGTTTTTTTTGCATGTTTTCCAAGGTAGACATTCAATTATAGTATGTTTTAACAAAAAGTACAATGGCTTTTTCTGTGTATTTCTTGAGTGAAACATTCAATTATTGTCTGTTTTAAAGAAAAATGTAAAA
>NW_018397904.1:6933-7038 GCF_002168275.2 Theobroma umbraticum | reverse complement strand
CAAAAAATATAAAAAAATTCAACTTAAAATTAATTATGAGATTATAAAACTATTCCAAGCGAGTAATAAGCCTTTTGAAGGAATGGGTGACTCTAAATGGACTTT
>NW_018397904.1:6837-6923 GCF_002168275.2 Theobroma umbraticum | reverse complement strand
GAATGCTTGTTTCTTCACGTTTCTCAAGGTAAACATTCAATTATAGTATGATTAAATCAAAAATGTAAAAAAATTCAACTTAAAAC
>NW_018397904.1:6682-6827 GCF_002168275.2 Theobroma umbraticum | reverse complement strand
ATTATAAAATCATTTAAAGCAAGTAATAAACCTTTTGACGGAATGGGTGACCATAAATAGGTTTTTTTTCTTAATGAATAGCTATTTTTACATATTTCTTGAGGTAGACATTCCATTATAGTCTATTTTAATAAAAAATATAAAA
>NW_018397904.1:6494-6672 GCF_002168275.2 Theobroma umbraticum | reverse complement strand
TAAAATTAATTATAAGATTATAAAACCATTAAAAGTGGGTAATAAGCCTTCTAAAGGAGAGAGTGACTATAAATGAACTTTTTTTCTGAATGAATGGCTTTTTTTGCATATTTCCCAAGGTAGACAATCAAATATAATCTGTTTTAACAAAAAATGAAAAGAAATTCAACTTAAAATC
>NW_018397904.1:6169-6334 GCF_002168275.2 Theobroma umbraticum | reverse complement strand
CTTAAAATCAATTATGAGATTATAAAACCATTTAAAACGAGTAATAAAACTTTTAAAGAAATAGGTGACTATAAATGGACTTTTCTTCTTAATGAATGACTTTTTTTGCTAATTTCCCTAGGTAGACATTCAATTATAGTCTATTTTAACAAAAAATATAAAAAC
>NW_018397904.1:5796-5918 GCF_002168275.2 Theobroma umbraticum | reverse complement strand
GGAATGAGTGACTCTAAATGGACTTTTCTTGTTAATGAATGGTTGTTTCTTTATGTTTTTCGAGAAACACATTCAATTATAATATATTTTAATCAAAAATATAAAAAAATTTAACTTAAAAT
>NW_018397904.1:5458-5588 GCF_002168275.2 Theobroma umbraticum | reverse complement strand
AAGAGGGTAATAAGCCTTTTGAAAAAATGAGTGACTATAAATGAAGTTTTCTTCCCCATGAATGGTCATTTTTCACGTTTCCCAAGGTAGACAATCAATTATAGTCTATTTTAACAAAAAATGTAAAAAT
>NW_018397904.1:5298-5414 GCF_002168275.2 Theobroma umbraticum | reverse complement strand
GGAATGAGTGACTCTAAATGGACTTTTCTTGTTAATGAATGGTTGTTTCTTTATTCTTTTCGAGACAAACATTCAATTATAATATATTTTAATCAAAAATGTAAAAAAATTCAACT
>NW_018397904.1:4864-5005 GCF_002168275.2 Theobroma umbraticum | reverse complement strand
GGAATGGGTGACTATAAATGGACTTTTGTTCTCAATGAACAGACTTTTTCTACATGTTTCCTAAGGCGGGTATTCAATTACAATCTATTTTAATAAAAAATGTAAAAAAATCTAACTTAAAATCAATTATGAGATTATAAA
>NW_018397904.1:4546-4764 GCF_002168275.2 Theobroma umbraticum | reverse complement strand
AATTGATTTTAAGTTGAGTTTTTTTTACATTTTTTGTTAAAATAGACTATAATTGGTTGTCTACCTTGGGAAACATAAAAAAAAGTCATTCATTGAGAAGAAAAGTTTGTTTATAGTCACTTATTCTTTCAAAAGGCTTATTACCCGCTTTTAATAGTTTTATTATCTTATAATTGATTTTAAGTTGAGTTTTTTTACATTTTTTGTTAAAATAGACT
>NW_018397904.1:4207-4426 GCF_002168275.2 Theobroma umbraticum | reverse complement strand
CAAAAGGCTTATTACCCGCTTTTAATAGTTTTATAATCTCATAATTGATTTTAGGTTGAAGTTTTTACATTTTTTGTTAAAATAGACTATAATTAAATGTCTACCTAGGGAAATGTGCAAAAAAAGCCATTCATTAAGAAGAAAAGTCCATTTATTGTCACCTACTCCTTTAAAAGGCTTATTTCTCGCTTTAAATAGTTTTATAATCTCATAATTGAT
>NW_018397904.1:3796-4016 GCF_002168275.2 Theobroma umbraticum | reverse complement strand
TTACTCGCTTTAAACGGTTTTATAATCTCATAATTGATTTGAAGTTGAATTTTTCTACATTTTTTGTTAAAACATACTATATTTGATTGTCTACCTTGGGAAATGTGCAAAAAAAGTAATTAATTGAGAAGAAAAGTTTATTTATAGTCACGCATTCTTTCAAAAGGCTTACTACCCGCTTTTAATGGTTTTATAATCTTATAATTGGTTTTAAGTTGAA
>NW_018397904.1:3661-3786 GCF_002168275.2 Theobroma umbraticum | reverse complement strand
TTTTTTGTTAAAATATACTATAATTGAATGTCTACCTCAAGAAATGTGTAAAAACAACCATTCATTAAGAAAAAAAGTCTATTTATGGTCACCCATTCCTTCAAAAGGCTTATTACTTGCTTTAA
>NW_018397904.1:3304-3450 GCF_002168275.2 Theobroma umbraticum | reverse complement strand
ATCTCATAATTGATTTTAAGTTAGATTTTTTTACATTTTTTGTTAAAACAAACTCTAATTGATTATCTACATTGAGAAACGTGCAAAAAAATCCATCCCTTGAGAAAAAAAGTCCATTTATGATCACTCATTCTTTCAAAAGGCTT
>NW_018397904.1:3041-3204 GCF_002168275.2 Theobroma umbraticum | reverse complement strand
GTTGAATTTTTTTACATTTTGGACTAAAACATACTATAATTGAATGTCTACCTCATAAAACATGAAGAAACAAGTATTCATTGACAAGAAAAGTCTATTTAGATTTAGCCATTCCTTCAAAAGGCTTATTACTTATTTTAAATAGTTTTATAATCTCATAATT
>NW_018397904.1:2718-3031 GCF_002168275.2 Theobroma umbraticum | reverse complement strand
TGAATTTTTTTATATTTTTTGTTAAAACAGACTATAATAGATTATCTATCTTGAGAAATGTGCAAAAAAAGACATTCGTTGAGAAAAAAAGTCCATTTATGATCACTTATTCTTTCAAAAGGCTTATTACCCGCTTTTAATGGTCTTATAATCCCATAATTGATTTTAAGTTGAAGTTTTTTACATTTTTTGTTAAAACAGACTAGAATTGAATACATGCCTTAGGAAACATGTAGAAAAAGTTTGTTCATTGAGAGCAAAAGTCCATTTATTACTCGGTTTAACTTGTTTTATAATCTCATAATTGATTTTA
>NW_018397904.1:2553-2708 GCF_002168275.2 Theobroma umbraticum | reverse complement strand
TTTTACATTTTTGGTTAAAACAAATCATAATTAAATGCTTACCTCATGAAACGTGCAAAAAAGTTATTCATTGAGAAAAAAAGTCCGTTTATAGTCAGTCATTCCTTCAAAAGGCTTATTACTCGTTTTAAATGATTTTATAACCTTATAATTGA
>NW_018397904.1:2430-2543 GCF_002168275.2 Theobroma umbraticum | reverse complement strand
AATTTTTTACATTTTTGATTAAAACATATTATAATTGAATGTTTGTCTTGAGAAACGTAAAGAAACAACCATTCATTAACAAGAAAAGTCCATTTAGAGTCACCCATTCCTTC
>NW_018397904.1:2233-2397 GCF_002168275.2 Theobroma umbraticum | reverse complement strand
AATCTCATAATTGATTTTAAGTTGAATTTTTTTACATTTTTTGTTAAAACACACAATAATTGAATGTTTACCTCAAGAAACGTGTAGAAAAAACCATTCATTGAGAAGAAAAGTCTATTTATAGTCACTAATTCCTTCAAAAGCTTTATTACCCACTTTAAATG
>NW_018397904.1:1929-2223 GCF_002168275.2 Theobroma umbraticum | reverse complement strand
CTCATAATTGATTTTAAGTTGAATTTTTACATTATTCTTTAAAACAGACTATAATTGAAAGCTTGCCTCAAGAAAGGTGTGGAAAAAGCCATTAATTGAGAGAAAAAATCTATTTTTAGTCACCCATTCTTTTGAAAGCCCTATTACTCGGTTTAAATGATTTTATAATCTCATAATTGATTTTAAGCTGAACTTTTTTACATTTTTCTTTAAAATAGACAATAATTGAATATCTAATTCAACAAACATATAGAAAAAGTCATTGATTGAGAAGAAAAGTCTATTTATAGTCAC
>NW_018397904.1:1679-1793 GCF_002168275.2 Theobroma umbraticum | reverse complement strand
TTAAGTTGAATTTTTTTACATTTTTGATTAAAACATACTATAATTGAATATTTATCTTGAAAAACGTGAAGAAACAAGCATTCATTGACAAGAAAAGTTCATTTAGTGTCACCC
>NW_018397904.1:1535-1654 GCF_002168275.2 Theobroma umbraticum | reverse complement strand
AATGGTTTTATAATCTCATAATTGATTTTAAGTTGAATTTTTTTTACATTTTGGATTAAAACATACTATAATTGAATGTCTACCTCGAGAAATATGAAGAAACAAACATTCATTGACAA
>NW_018397904.1:1272-1525 GCF_002168275.2 Theobroma umbraticum | reverse complement strand
TTTAAATTCACCCATTCCTTCAAAAGGCTTATTAGTCGTTTTAAATAGTTTTATAATCTAATAATTGATTTTAAGTTAGATTTTTTTATATTTTTTGTTAAAACAAAATATAATTGAATACCTGCCTTAGGAAACATGTAGAAAAAGTCTGTTCTATGAGAACAAAAGTCCATTTATTGTCACCCATTACTTCAAAAGCCTTATTACTCCGTTTAAATTATTTTATAATCTCATAATTGATTTTAAGTTGAAT
>NW_018397904.1:1130-1262 GCF_002168275.2 Theobroma umbraticum | reverse complement strand
TTTTGGTTAAAACAAACCATAATTAAATGCTTGCCTCAAGAAATATGAAAATAAAGCTATTCATTGAGAAAAAAAGTTTATTTATAGTCACTCATTCTTTCAAAAGGCTTATTACTCGCTTTAAATAGTTTT
>NW_018397904.1:979-1111 GCF_002168275.2 Theobroma umbraticum | reverse complement strand
TAAGTTGAATTTTTTTATATTTTTGATTAAAATATATTATAATTGAATGTTTGTCTCAAGAAACGTAAAGAAACAACAATTCATTAACAAGAAAAGTCCATTTAGAGTCACTCATTCCTTCAAAAAGCTTAT
>NW_018397904.1:717-829 GCF_002168275.2 Theobroma umbraticum | reverse complement strand
GAAAAAAGCCATTCATGGAGGAGAAAAGTTCATTTATAGTCACTCATTCTTTCAAAAAGCTTATTACCCTCTTTTAATGGTTTTATAATCTCATAATTGATTTTAAGTTGAA
>NW_018397904.1:616-698 GCF_002168275.2 Theobroma umbraticum | reverse complement strand
AAAATAGACTATAATTGAATGTCTACCTAGGGAAATGAGCAAAAAAAGCCATTCGTTAAGAAGAAAAGTCTATTTATAGTCA
>NW_018397904.1:455-606 GCF_002168275.2 Theobroma umbraticum | reverse complement strand
ATTGAATGTTTGTCTTGAGAAACATAAAGAAACAACCATTCATTAACAAGAATAGTCCATTTAGAGTCACCCATTTCTTCAAAAAGCTTATTATTCTCTTTAAACGGTTTTATAATCTCATAATTGATTTTAAGTTGAATTCTTTTATATT
>NW_018397904.1:90-239 GCF_002168275.2 Theobroma umbraticum | reverse complement strand
TTCCTTCAAAAGTCTTATTGCTCGCTTTAAATGGTTTTATAATCTCGTCATTGATTTTAATTGAAATTTTTTACATTTTTCTTTAAAACAGACTATAATTGAAATCCTGCCTCAAGAAAGGTGTAGGAAAAGTCATTCATTGAGAAGAA
>NW_018397904.1:0-80 GCF_002168275.2 Theobroma umbraticum | reverse complement strand
ATAGTCACCCATTCCTTCAAAAGACCTATTACTCACTTTAAATAGTTTTATAATCCCATAATTGATTTTAAGTTGAATGT
>NW_018397903.1:895-1013 GCF_002168275.2 Theobroma umbraticum | reverse complement strand
ACGAAAAAGTTTAACTTAAAACTAATTATGAGATTAAAAAACTATTTAAAACGAATAATAAGGGTTTCGAAGGCATGGGTGACTAGAAATGGACTTTTCTTACCAATGCATATCTTTT
>NW_018397903.1:366-490 GCF_002168275.2 Theobroma umbraticum | reverse complement strand
GACTATAAATAGACTTTTCTTACCAATGGATATCTTTTTCTTCATGTTTCCTGAGGAAAACATTTAATTATAATCTTTTTAATAAAATATATAAAAAAATTCAAATTAAAATCAATTATAAGGT
>NW_018397903.1:252-356 GCF_002168275.2 Theobroma umbraticum | reverse complement strand
AAATTCAAATTAAAATCAATTATGAGATTATAAAAATATTTAAAGCGAGCAATGAGGCTTTCGGAGGCATGGGTTACTATAAATGGTCTTTTCTTGCCAATGGA
>NW_018397903.1:0-138 GCF_002168275.2 Theobroma umbraticum | reverse complement strand
TAAAGCGAGTAATAAAGCTTTTGAACCCATGGGTGACCATAAATGGACTTTTTTACCAATGGATATCTTTTTCTTCACATTTTCTGAGGCAAACATTCAATTATAATCTGTTTTAATAAAAAATATAAAAAAATCTAA
>NW_018397902.1:2414-2538 GCF_002168275.2 Theobroma umbraticum | reverse complement strand
AAGTTGAATTTTTTACATTTTTTGTTAAAACAGACTATAATTGAATGTCTGCCTGAGGAAATGCAAAGAGAAGCCATTCATTAGCAAGAAAAGTCCATTTATAGTTACCCATTCCTTCAAAAGC
>NW_018397902.1:1922-2055 GCF_002168275.2 Theobroma umbraticum | reverse complement strand
ATTTATAGTCTCTCATTCTTTCAAAAGCCTTATTACTCGCTTTAAATGATTTTAAAATCTCATAATTGATTTTAGGTTAAATTTTTTTATATTTTTCATTAAAACATACTATAATTGAATGCCTACCTTGAGA
>NW_018397902.1:1642-1819 GCF_002168275.2 Theobroma umbraticum | reverse complement strand
TTAAACTTAAAATCAATTTTGAGATTATAAACTATTTAAAGTGAGTAATAAGGCGTTTGAAGGAATGAGTGACTAAAAATGGACTTTTTTTTGCTAATGAATGTATTTTTCTTTACGTTTCTCGAGGTAGACATTCAATTATTATCTGTTTTAATAAAAAATGTAAAAAAATTTAAC
>NW_018397902.1:1198-1410 GCF_002168275.2 Theobroma umbraticum | reverse complement strand
AATTTAACTTAAAATCAATTATAAGATTATAAAGCCTTTTAAAGCAATGACTAAAGCTTTTGAAGGAATTGGAGACTATAAACAGACTTTTCTTCCTATTGAATGACTTTTTATAGACGTTTCCCAATGCAAGCATTCAATTATAGTCTGTTTTAACTAAAAAAATGTAAAGAAATTCAACTTAAAATCAATTATGAGATTATAATACCATT
>NW_018397902.1:787-920 GCF_002168275.2 Theobroma umbraticum | reverse complement strand
ATAAGGCTTTTGAAAGAATGGGTAACTATAAATAGACTTTTCTTACTAATGAATCAATTTTTCTTCACGTTTCTCAAACTAGGCATTCAATTATAGTCTGTTTTAACAAAAAAAGTAAAATAATTTAACTTGA
>NW_018397902.1:339-520 GCF_002168275.2 Theobroma umbraticum | reverse complement strand
AAAGCGAGTAATAAGGCTTCTGAAGGAATGGAAGACTATAAATGGACTTTTCTTTCAAATAAATGTGTTTTTTTACTCGTTTCCTAAGGCAAGCATTCAATTATAATTTGTTTTAATCAAAAATGTAAAAAATTTAACTTAAAATTAGTTATTACTTTATAAAACCTTCTAAAGTGAGTGA
>NW_018397902.1:0-144 GCF_002168275.2 Theobroma umbraticum | reverse complement strand
TGAAAAAATGAGTGACTATAAATGGACCATTTTTGTCAATGAATGCCTTTTTCTACACGTCTCCTATGTCATGCATTCAATTATAGTCTATTTTAATGAAGAATGTAAAAACATTCAACTTAAAATCAATTATGAGATTATAAA
>NW_018397901.1:1451-1649 GCF_002168275.2 Theobroma umbraticum | reverse complement strand
AAATGATTTTATAAGCTCATAATTGATTTTAATTTGATTTTTTTATATTTTTTAGTAAAACAGATTATAATTGAATGTTTGTCTCGGGAAACGTGAAGAAAAATATATCCATTGGCAAAAAAAGTCCATTTATAGTCACCCATATCTTCAAAAGCTTTATTACTCGCTTTAAATGATTTTATAACCTCATAATTGATT
>NW_018397901.1:856-1028 GCF_002168275.2 Theobroma umbraticum | reverse complement strand
CGTGAAGGAAAAGATATCCATTGGCAAGAAAAGTCCATTTATAGTCACCCATGCGTTTCAAAGCTTTTTTATTCGCTTTAAATGATTTTATTACCTCCTAATTGATTTCAATTTGAGATTTTTTATATTTTTTATTAAAATAGATTATAATTGAATGTCTGCCTTAAGAAAC
>NW_018397901.1:641-757 GCF_002168275.2 Theobroma umbraticum | reverse complement strand
TTTATAACCTCATAATTGATTTTAATTTAATTTTTTTTATATTTTTTATTAAAAGTGATTATAATTGAATGTTAACCTTGAGAAACGGGAAGAAAAAGATATCCATTGGCAAGAAA
>NW_018397901.1:466-631 GCF_002168275.2 Theobroma umbraticum | reverse complement strand
TAGTAACTCATACCTTCGAAAGCCTCATTACTCGCTTTAATTATTTTTATAAACTCATAATTGATTTTAATTTAAATTTTTTTATATATTTTATTAAAATAGATTGTAGTTGAATGTCTGTCTCAAGAAACGTGAAGAAAAAGATATCCATTGGCAAGAAAAGTC
>NW_018397901.1:310-431 GCF_002168275.2 Theobroma umbraticum | reverse complement strand
ACTCGCTTTAAATGATTTTATAACCTCATAATTGATTTTAATTCAGATTGTTTTGTAATTTTTATTGAAACAGATTATAATTGAATGTTTGCCTTGAGAAACATGAAGAAAAAGATATCCA
>NW_018397901.1:0-122 GCF_002168275.2 Theobroma umbraticum | reverse complement strand
TCTCATAATTAGTTTTAAGTTGAAATTTTTTATATTTTTTATTAAAACAGATTAAAATTGAATGGCTGTATTGAGAAATGTAAAGAAAAAGATATCCATTGGTAAGAAAAACTAATTTATAG
>NW_018397900.1:4809-5968 GCF_002168275.2 Theobroma umbraticum | reverse complement strand
CCAAGCCTTCAAAAGCCTTATTACTCTCTTTAAATGGTTTTACAACCTCAAAATTGATTTTAGTTCAATTGTTTTACATTTTTGGTGAAAACATATTACAATTGAATGTTTACCTTGAGAAACGTCAAGAAAATCTAATTCATTGTCAAGAAAAGTAAATTTATAGTTACCCAAGCCTTCAAAAGCCTTATTACTCGCTTTAAATTGGTTTTATAACCTCAAAATCGATTTTAAGTTTAATATTTTTACTTTTTTTGTTAAAACATATTATAATTGAATTTTTGCCATGAGAAACATGAAGAAAAACTAATTCATTGGCAAGTAAAGCCCACTTATAGTCGCCCAAGCCTTCAAAAGCCTTATTACTAGCTTTAAAATAGTTTTATAACCTCAAAATCGATTTTAAGTTTAATTGTTTTACATTTGTAGTTGAAATAGATTGTAATTGAATTTTTATCTTTGGAAACATGAACAAAAACACATTCATTGGCAAGAGAAGCCCATTTATAGTCACCCAAGCCTTCAAAAGTCTTATTACTCGCTTTAAATGGTTTTATAACCTGATAATCGATTTGAAGTTTAATTTTTTACATTTTTATTTAAAACAGTTTGTAGTTGATTGTTTGCCTTGGGAAATATGAAGAAAAACCCATTCATTGGCAAGAAAAGCCTATTTGTAGTTATCCTAGCCTTTGAAAGCCTTATTACTCGGTTTAAATGGTTTAATAACCTCATAATTGAATTGAAGTTGAATATTTTTACATTTTTGGTTCAAACAGATTGTAATTGAATGTTTTCCTTTTGAAACATGAATAAAGACACATTCATTGGCAAGAGAAGCCCATTTATGGTCACCCAAGTCTTGAAAAGCATTATTACTCGCTTTAAACGGTTTTATAACCTCATAATTGATTTTAAGTTAAATTTTTAAAATTTTTGGTTAAAGCAGATTGCAATCGAATGTTTGCCTCAAGAAACATTAAGAAAAACCAATTCATTGGCAAGAAAAGCCAATTTATAGTCACCTAAGCCTTTAAAAGCTTTATTACTCACTTTAAAATGGTTTTATAACCTCAAAATCGATTTTAAGTTTAATATTTTTACTTTTTTGATTAAAACAGATTATAATTGAATGTTTGCCTCAAGAAACATGAAGAAA
>NW_018397900.1:4168-4406 GCF_002168275.2 Theobroma umbraticum | reverse complement strand
TGAAGAAAAAACCATTTATTGGCAAGAAAAGCTCATTTATATTCACCCATGCCTTCGAAAGCCTTATTACTCTCTTTAAATGGTTTTATATTCTCATAATTAATTTTAAGTGGAATATTTTTATATTTTTAGTTAAAACAGATTATAATTGAATATTTACCTTGGGAAATATGAAGTAAAACCCGTTCATTGGCAAGAAAAGCCCATTTATAGTCACCCAAGCCTTCAAAAGCCTTAT
>NW_018397900.1:3885-3978 GCF_002168275.2 Theobroma umbraticum | reverse complement strand
TTATTACTCTCTTTAAACGGTTTTATAACCTCAAAATTGATTTTAAGTTCAATTTTGTTACATTTCTAGTTAAAACAGATTATAATTGAATGT
>NW_018397900.1:3753-3875 GCF_002168275.2 Theobroma umbraticum | reverse complement strand
AAACATGAAGAAAAAGCAATTCATTGCCAAGAAAAGCCTATTTATAGTCATCTAAGCTTTCGAAAACTTTATTACTCGCTTTAAATGATTTTATAACCTCATGATTGATTTTAAATTGAATT
>NW_018397900.1:3237-3435 GCF_002168275.2 Theobroma umbraticum | reverse complement strand
GCCTTATTACTCACTTTGAATTGTTTTATAACATCATAATTGATTTTAAATTCAATTTTTTTTACATTTTGGTGAAAATAGAGTATAATTGAATGTTTGCTTTGAGAAACATCAAGAAAAACCAAATCATTGGAAAGAAAAGTTTATTTATAGTCACCCAAGCCTTCAAAAGCCTTATTACTCACTTTAAAATGGTTT
>NW_018397900.1:3045-3146 GCF_002168275.2 Theobroma umbraticum | reverse complement strand
AAACATGAGGAAAAACCAATTTAGTGGCAAGTAAAGCCTATTTATAGTCACCCACACCTTCATAAGCCTTATTACTTGCTTTAAATGGTTTTATAACCTCA
>NW_018397900.1:2698-3035 GCF_002168275.2 Theobroma umbraticum | reverse complement strand
TAAGTTGAATTTTTTTACATTTTTGGTTAAAACAGATTTTAATTGAATGTTTGCCTCGAGAAACGTGAAGAAAAACCCATTCATTGACAAGAAAAGCCCATTTATAGTCATCCGAGCCTTTGAAAGTCTTATTACTCGCTTTAAATGGTTTTATAACCTCATAATTGATTTCAAGATGAATTGTTTTACATTTTTAGTTAAAATAGATTGTAATTGAATGTTTGCCTTGGAAAATATGAATAAAAAGACATTCATTGGAATGGGAAGCCCAATTATAGTCACCCAAGCCTTCAAAAACTTTATTAATCCCTTTAAATGGTTTTATAACCTCAAAATT
>NW_018397900.1:2560-2688 GCF_002168275.2 Theobroma umbraticum | reverse complement strand
TGAATTTTTTTACATTTTTGGTTAAAGAAGTTTATAATTGAATGTTTGCCTTAGGAAAGATGAAGAAAAAGTCATTCATTGGCAAGAAAAATTGAATTATAGTCACCCATTCCTTCAAAAGCCTTACA
>NW_018397900.1:1060-2550 GCF_002168275.2 Theobroma umbraticum | reverse complement strand
AATGGTTTTGCAAACTCATAATTGATTTTAAGTTAAATGTTTTTTATATTTTTAGTTAAAATAGATTACAATTGAAATAGATTCTAATTGAATATTTTCCTTAAGAAACATGAATAAAAACATATTCATTGGCAAGAGAAGCCCATGTATAGTCACCCAAACCTTCAAAAGCCTTATTTCTCTCTTTAAATCGTTTTATAACCTCAACATTGATTTTAAGTTTAATATTTTTTCATTTTTTATTAAAACAGATTATAATTGAAAGTTTACCTCAAAAAAATGAAAAAAACCAATTCATTGGCAAGAAAAGCCCATTTATAGTCACCCAAGCCTTCAAAAGCCTTATTACTCTCTTTAAATAGTTTTATAACCTCAAAATTGATTTTAAGTTTAATTTTGTTACATTTTTAGTTAAAACAGATTATAATTGAATGTTTACCTTGAGAAACATGAAGAAAGAGCAATTCATTGCCAAGAAAAGCCTATTTATAGTCACCTAAGCTTTTGAAAACTTTATTACTCGCTTTAAATGGTTTTATAACCTCAAAATTGATTTTAAGTTGAATTTTTTTACATTTTTGGTTAAAAACAGATTGTAATTAAATGTTGACCTTGGGAAACATGAAGAAAAACCTATTCATTAACAAGAAAAGCCCATTTATAGTTATCTTAGCCTTTGAAAGCCTTATTACTCTCTTTAAATGGTTTTATAACCTCATAATTGATTTTGAGATTAATTTTTTACATTTTTAGTTATAACAGATTGTAATTAAATGTTTGCATTGGGAAACATGAATATAAACACATTCATTGGCATGAGAAGCCCATTTATTGTCACCAAAGCCTTTAAAAACCTTATTACTCCCTTTAAATGGTTTTATAACCTCAAAATTGATTTTAAGTTGAATTTTTTTACATTTTTAGTTAAAGAAGATTATAATTGAATGTTTTCCTTGAGAAACATGAAGAAAAAGTCATTCATTGACAAGAAAAATCTAATTATAGTCACCCATACGTTTAAAAGCCTTAAAACTCACTTTAAATGGTTTTGCAAACTCATAATTGATTTTAAGTTGAATGTTTTTTATAATTTTGGTTAAAATAAATTATAATTGAAACAGATTGTAATTGAGTATTTTTCTCAAGAAATATGAATAAAAACACATTCATTGGCAAAAGAACCCCATGTATAGTCATCTAAACCTTCAAAAGCCTTATTTCTCTTTGTAAATGGTTTTATAACCTCAAAATTAATTTTAAGTTTAATATTTTTGTATTTTTTGTTAAAACAGATTATAATTGAAAGTTTACCTCAAAAATTGAAGAAAAATCAATTCATTGGCAAGAAAAGCCCATTTATAGTCACCCAAGCCTTCAAAAGCCTTATTACTCTCTTTCAATGGTTTTACAACCTCAAAATTGATTTTAACTTCAATTTTATTACATTTTTGGTTAAAACAAATTATAATTGAATGTTTCCCTTGAGAAAC
>NW_018397900.1:559-743 GCF_002168275.2 Theobroma umbraticum | reverse complement strand
CTAATTATGGTCACCCATTCCTTCAAAAGCCTTACTACTCCCTTTAAATGGTTTTTTAATCTCATAATTGATTTTATGTTCAATGTTTTATACATTTTTCATTCAAACAGATTATAATGGAATGTTTACATTAAGAAACGTAAAGAAAAACCCATTCATTGGCAAGAAAATCCATTTATAGTCA
>NW_018397900.1:0-112 GCF_002168275.2 Theobroma umbraticum | reverse complement strand
AAACTTTATTACTCGCTTTAAATGATTTTAAAACCTCTTGATTGATTTTAAGTTGAATTGTGTTCATTTTTGGTTAAAACATATTATAATTGAATTTTTACCTTGGGAAACA
>NW_018397899.1:2060-2249 GCF_002168275.2 Theobroma umbraticum | reverse complement strand
ACTTGCTTTAAATAGTTTTATAATCTCATAATTGACTTGAAGTTGAATTTTTTTTACATTTTTTGTTAAAATAGACCATAATTAAAGGTTTACTTCCAGAAACGTGAAGAAAAAGACATTCATTGGCGCAAAAAGTTCGTTTATAGTCGTCCATTCCTTCTAAAGCCTTATTACTCGCTTTAAATGATT
>NW_018397899.1:1918-2050 GCF_002168275.2 Theobroma umbraticum | reverse complement strand
ATAATTGATTTTAAGTTGAATGTTTTTAGATTTTTTGTTAAAATAGACTATAATTGAAAGTGTACCTTGAGAAACATAAAGAAAAAAGCATTCATTGGCAAGAAAAATCTATTTATAGTCTCCTATTCCTTC
>NW_018397899.1:1517-1794 GCF_002168275.2 Theobroma umbraticum | reverse complement strand
ATATTATAATTGATTGTCTAGCTTGAGTAACATGAAGAAAAAGATATTCATTGGTAAGGAAAGTTCATTTATAGTCACCCATTCCTTCAAAAGCCATATTACTCGCTTTAAACGGTTTTATAATCTAATAATTGATTTCAAGTTAATTGTTTTTGCATTTTTGGTTAAAACAGACTATAGTTGAACATCTACTCAAGAAACATGAAGAAAAAGGCATTCACTAGCAAAAAAAGTCCATATATAGTCACCCATTCCTTTAAAAGCCTTATTACTCGCT
>NW_018397899.1:815-937 GCF_002168275.2 Theobroma umbraticum | reverse complement strand
TCATAATTGATTTTAAGTTGAATTTTATTATATTTTTAGTTAAAACAGATTATATTTGAATGTCTATTAAGAGAAACGTAAAGAAACAAGCATTCATTGACAAGAAAAGTCCATTTATAGCC
>NW_018397899.1:673-802 GCF_002168275.2 Theobroma umbraticum | reverse complement strand
AAAGCCTTATTACTCGTTTTAAATTGTTTTATAATCTCATAATTGATTTTTAGAGGATTTTTTTCACTTTTTTGGTTAAAACACACTATAATTGAATGTTTACCTCGAGAAATGTGAAGAAACAAGTAT
>NW_018397899.1:105-208 GCF_002168275.2 Theobroma umbraticum | reverse complement strand
CCTTCAAAAGCCTTATTACTCGCTTTAAATAGTTTTATAATATCAAAATTGATTGTAGGTTCAAATTTTTTTTACATTACTGGCTAAATCATATTACTTGCGT
>NW_018397899.1:0-95 GCF_002168275.2 Theobroma umbraticum | reverse complement strand
TATAATCTCATAATTGATTTTGAGTTGAATTTTTTATCTTTTTTGTTAAAACAGGCTAGAATTGAATGTTTACCTCATGAAACATGAAGAAAAAG
>NW_018397898.1:2363-2480 GCF_002168275.2 Theobroma umbraticum | reverse complement strand
GCCTTTTGAAGGAATGGGTGACTCTAAATGGACTTTTCTTATCAATAAATACTTTTTTCTTCTCATTGCTTGAGGTAGACATTAAATTATAGTATGTTTTAATCAAAAATATAAAAA
>NW_018397898.1:2225-2353 GCF_002168275.2 Theobroma umbraticum | reverse complement strand
AAACTCAATTATGAGATTATAAAACCATTTAAAGCGAGTAATTAGCTTTTTGAAGAAATGGGTGACTCTAAACAAACTTTTCTTGTCAATGAATGCTTGTTTCTTCACGTTTCTCAAGGTAAACATTC
>NW_018397898.1:1928-2062 GCF_002168275.2 Theobroma umbraticum | reverse complement strand
GTATATTTTAATAAAAAATGTAAAAAAATTTAACTTAAAATCAATTATGAGATTGTAAAGCCATTTAAAACGAGTAATACGCTATTTGAAGGAATGGGTGACTCTAAATGGACTTTTCTTATCAATGAATGCTT
>NW_018397898.1:1323-1445 GCF_002168275.2 Theobroma umbraticum | reverse complement strand
AAAACTATTTAAAGCGGGTAATAAGGCTTTTGAAGGAATGGGTGACTATAAATGAACTTTTTTCTCAATGAATGGCCTTTTTTTCACGTTTCTCGAGGTAGATACTCACTTGAAATGGTTTT
>NW_018397898.1:1038-1181 GCF_002168275.2 Theobroma umbraticum | reverse complement strand
ATAATCTCAAAATTGATTTAAATTTGAATTCTTTGTCCATTTTTAGTTAAAAAAATTATAATTAAATGTCTACCTTGAGAAATAAGAGAAAAAAGGCATTCATTAGCAAGAAAAGTCTATTTATAGTCACCCATTCCTTCAAA
>NW_018397898.1:846-996 GCF_002168275.2 Theobroma umbraticum | reverse complement strand
TTTTTGCATATTTGGTTAAAACAGATTATAATTGAATGTCTCGCTTGAGAAATATCAAGAAAAAGGCATTCATTGGCAAGAAAACTCTATTTATAATCACCCATTGCTTCAAAAGCCTTATTACTCATTTTAAATGGTTTTATAATCTCA
>NW_018397898.1:618-755 GCF_002168275.2 Theobroma umbraticum | reverse complement strand
TTAAATAGTTTTATAATCCCAAAATTGATTTATATTTTCATTCTTTATACACTTTTAATTAAAACAGATTATAACTGAATGTGTACCTCAAGAAACGTAAAAAAAAAGGCATTCATTGACAAGAAAAGTCCATTTAT
>NW_018397898.1:231-355 GCF_002168275.2 Theobroma umbraticum | reverse complement strand
AATTTAATTTAAATTTAAATTCTTTGTATATTTTTGTAGAAAACAGATTATAATTGAATACATTCTTCGAGAAACGTGAAGAAAAATGCATTTGTTGATAAGAAAAATCCATTTATAGTCACCC
>NW_018397898.1:0-221 GCF_002168275.2 Theobroma umbraticum | reverse complement strand
AAGCCCTATTACTTCGTTTAAATGGTTTTAAAATCTCATAGTTGACTTCAAGTTGAATTGTTTTACGTTTTTAGTTCAAACAGATCATAACGGAATGTCTACCATGAGAAACATGAAGAAAAAGTGCATTCATTGGTAACAAAAGTCCATTTACAGTCACTCATTCTTTTAAAAGCCTTATTACTTTCTTTAAATGGTTTTATAATCTCAAAATTGATTTT
>NW_018397897.1:1532-1684 GCF_002168275.2 Theobroma umbraticum | reverse complement strand
TTAAAGAGAATAATAAGACTTTTGAAGGCTTGGGTTACTATAACTGGGCTTTTCTTGCCAATGAATGGGTTTTTCTTCATGTTTCTCAAGGCAAACACTCAATTATAATATGTTTTAATCAAAAATGTAAAAAAATTCAACTTAAAATCAAT
>NW_018397897.1:1088-1285 GCF_002168275.2 Theobroma umbraticum | reverse complement strand
TAAGGCTTTTGAAGGCTTGGGTGACTATAAATGGGCTTTTCTTACCAATGAATGATTTTTTCTTCATCTTTCTAAAGGCAAATATTCAATTATAATCTATTTTGACTAAAAAAAATTCACCTTCAAATCAACTATGCAATTATAAAACCATTTACAGAGAATAATAAGGTTTTTGAAGGCTTGGGTGACTATAAATG
>NW_018397897.1:928-1078 GCF_002168275.2 Theobroma umbraticum | reverse complement strand
ACCAATGAATGGGTTTTTCTTCATGTTTCATGAGATAAACATTCAATTATAATCTGTTTTAATCAAAAATGTGAAACAATTAAACTTAAAATTAATGTTAAGGATATAAAACCGTTTAAAGAAAGTAGTAATAAGGCTTTTGAAGGCTTG
>NW_018397897.1:820-918 GCF_002168275.2 Theobroma umbraticum | reverse complement strand
AATGGGATTTTCTTGCCAATGAATTGCTATTTCTTTACGTTTTCCAAGGAAAACATTCAATTATAATATGTTTTAACTAAAAATATAAAAAATTCAAC
>NW_018397897.1:310-671 GCF_002168275.2 Theobroma umbraticum | reverse complement strand
GTGACTATAAATGCACTTTTTTATAAATGAATGGGTTTTTCTTAATGTTTCTCAAGGTAAACATTCAATTATAATATGTTTTAACCAAAAATGTGAAATAATGAAACTTAAAATCAATTTTAAAGCTATAAAACCGTTTAAAGAAACTAGTAATAAGGCTTTTGAAGGCTTGGGTGACTACAAATGGGCATTTTTTGCCAATGAATGGCTTTTTCTTTAGATTTCCCATGGAAAACATTCAATTATAATATGCTTTAACCAAAATATAAAAAAATTCAACTTAAAATAAATTTTGGGGTCAAAAAACTATTTAAAGAGAGTAATAAGGCTTTTGAACACTTTGGTGACTATAAATGGGCTT
>NW_018397897.1:216-300 GCF_002168275.2 Theobroma umbraticum | reverse complement strand
TGAATGTGTTTTTCTTCATGTTTATAAAGGTAAATATTCAATTATAATCAGTTTTAACTAAAAATATAAAAAAATTCAACTTAA
>NW_018397897.1:0-206 GCF_002168275.2 Theobroma umbraticum | reverse complement strand
GAGATTATAAAACCATCTAAAGAGAGTAATAAGGCTTTGGTAGGCTTGGGTGACTACAAATGGGTTTTTCTTGCCAATAAATGGGCTTTTCTTCATGTTTCTCAAGGCAAACATTCTAATAAAATTTGTTTCAACAAAAAATGTTAAAAAACTCAACTGAAAATCAATTATGAGATTGTAAAACCATTTAAAGCGAGTAATAAGGC
>NW_018397896.1:12310-12497 GCF_002168275.2 Theobroma umbraticum | reverse complement strand
TGGGTGACAATAAATGGATTTTTGTTGCCAATGAATGCCTTTTTCTTGAGGTTTTTCAAGTTAGACATTCAATTATAACCAGTTTTAACTAAAAATATTTAAAGAATTCAACTTAAAACCAATTTTGAAATTCTAAAACCATTTAAAGTGAGTAATAAGGCTTTTAAAGGAATAGGTGACTGTCACT
>NW_018397896.1:11537-11668 GCF_002168275.2 Theobroma umbraticum | reverse complement strand
AAATGAGTAATAAGGCTTTTGAAGGAATGGGTGACTATAAATGGGCTTTTCTTGTCACTAAATATCTTTTTCTTCACGTTTCTCAAGGCAGGCAGTCAATTATAATCTGTTTTAAAGGAAAATGTAAAAAA
>NW_018397896.1:10820-11184 GCF_002168275.2 Theobroma umbraticum | reverse complement strand
TAACAAAAAATGTAAAAAAATTCAACTTAAAATAAATTATGAGATTATAAAACCTTTTAAAGCGAATAATAAAGCTTTTGAAGGAATGGGTGACAACAAATGGACTTTTCTTACCAATGAATGCTTTTTTCTTGACGTTTCTAGAGGTAGACATTCAATTATAATCTGTTTTAAGTAAAAATATGTAAAGAATTCAACTTAAAATCAATTTTAAAATTATAAAATCATTTAAAACGAGTAATAAGGCTTTAAAAGGAATAGGTGACTGTCACTAAACTTTTTGTGCCAATAAATGCCTTTTTCTTCACATTACCTAAGGCAGACATTAAATTCTAGCCTTCTTTAACCAAAAATGTAAAAAAAA
>NW_018397896.1:10574-10720 GCF_002168275.2 Theobroma umbraticum | reverse complement strand
TATCTACCTTGAGAAACATAAAGAAAAAGACATTCATTGGTAAGAAAAGTCCATCTATAGTCACCCATTCCTTCAAAAGTTTTATTACTCGTTTTAAAAGGTTTTATAATCTCTTAATTGATTGTAAGTTGATTTTGTTTTTACAT
>NW_018397896.1:10003-10221 GCF_002168275.2 Theobroma umbraticum | reverse complement strand
TATTTCTCGCTTTGAAAGGTTTTATAATCTCATCATTGATTTTAAGTTGATTTTTTTTTACATTTTTATTTAAAAAAGACTAGAATTGAATGCTACCTTGGGGAATATGAAGAAAAAGGCATTTATTGATAAGAAAAGTCTAGTGACAGTCACCTATTCCTTTCAAAGCCTTATTACTCACTTTAAATGATTTTATAATTTTAAAATTGATTTTAAGT
>NW_018397896.1:9637-9773 GCF_002168275.2 Theobroma umbraticum | reverse complement strand
TTTTTTCAAATTTTTAGCTAAAGAATGCTAGAATTGAATGCCTACCCTGGAAAATGTGAAGCAAAATATATTTAGTGTTAAGAAAATTCTAGTGACAGTCACCTATTCCTTTAAAAGCCTTATTACTCACTTTAAA
>NW_018397896.1:9111-9386 GCF_002168275.2 Theobroma umbraticum | reverse complement strand
TTTTTTATATTTTTTGTTAAAACAGATTATAATTGAATGTTTATCTTGAGAAACGTGAAGAAAAAGATATTCATGGACAAGAAAAATCCATTTATAGTCACCCATTTTTTCGTAAGCCTTATTACTCGCTTTAAAAGGTTTTATAATCTTATAATTAATTTTAAGTTGTATTTTTTACATTTTCTATTAAAACTAATTATAATTAAATGTCTACCTCAAGAAACGTGAAGAAAAAAAATTCATTGACAAGAAAAATCTATTTATAGTCACCCATT
>NW_018397896.1:8954-9101 GCF_002168275.2 Theobroma umbraticum | reverse complement strand
CCTTATAACTCCCTCTAAATGGTTTTATTTTCTCAAAAATGATTTTAAGTTTAATTTTTTTAATAACTTCATTTAAATCAGATTATAATTGACTGTCTACCTTAAGAAACATAAAGAAAAAGACATTCATTGGCAAGAAAAGTCCAT
>NW_018397896.1:8737-8854 GCF_002168275.2 Theobroma umbraticum | reverse complement strand
TTATTCGCTTTAAAAGGTTTTATAATCTCATAACTGATTTTAAGTTTATTTTTTTAAAAAAAATTTAGTTAAAGAAGGCTAGAATTGAATGCTACCTTGGGGAATGTGAAGAAAAAG
>NW_018397896.1:8180-8487 GCF_002168275.2 Theobroma umbraticum | reverse complement strand
CAAAAGCTATATTATTCGCTTTAAAAGGTTTTATAATCTCATAATTAATTTTAATTTGTATTTTTTTATATTTTTTGTTAAAATAGATTATAATTGAATGTTTGTCTCGAGAAACGTGAAGAAAAAAATATTCATTGACAAGAAAAGTCCATATATAGTCACCCATTCTTTCAAAATCCTTATTACCCGTTTTAAAAGGTTTTATAATCTTATAATTAATTTTAAGTTGTATTTTTTTACATTTTCTATTAAAAGTAATTATAATTGAATGTCTACCTCAAGAAACGTGAAGAAAAAGGTATTCATT
>NW_018397896.1:7633-7882 GCF_002168275.2 Theobroma umbraticum | reverse complement strand
TGATTTTGTTTTTACATTTTTAGTTAAAGAAGGCTAGAATTGAATGTCTACCTTGGGGAATGTGATGAAAAATGCATTTATTGACAAGAAAAGTCTAGGGACAATCACCAATTCCTTTAAAAGCTACTCGCTTTAAAAGATTTTATAATGTCATAATTGATTTTAAGTTGATTTTTTTGCACATTTTTGTTTAAAAAAAGGCTAGAATTGAATGCCACATTGGGGAATGTGAAGAAAAAGGCATTTATT
>NW_018397896.1:7077-7365 GCF_002168275.2 Theobroma umbraticum | reverse complement strand
TTATTCGCTTTAAAAGGTTTTATAATCTCATAACTGATTTTAAGTTGATTTTTTGTTTCAAATTTTTAGTTAAAGAAGGCTAGAATTGAATGTCGACCCTAGGAAATATGAAGAAAAAGGTATTTATTGACAAAAGAATTCTAGTGACAATCACCTATTCCTTTAAAAGCCGTACTACTCACTTTAAATGGTTTTATAATTTCAAAATTTGTTTTAAGTTGAATTCTTTAAATGATTTTGGTTAAAACAGATTATAATTGAATGTCTACCTCAAGAAACATGAAGAAA
>NW_018397896.1:6511-6789 GCF_002168275.2 Theobroma umbraticum | reverse complement strand
TAATCTCTTAATTGATTGTAAGTTGATTTTGTTTTTACATTTTTGGTTAAAGAAGGATAGAATTGAATGTCTACCTTGGGGAATGTGAAGAAAAAGACATTTATTGACAAGAAAAGTCTAGTGACAATCGCCTATTCCTTTAAAAGCCCAATTACTCGCTTTAAAAGGTTTTATAATGTCATAATTGATTTTAAGTTGATTTTTTTTTACATTTTTATTTAAAAAAGGCTAGAATTGAATGCTACCTTGGGGAATGTGAAGAAAAAGGCATTTATTGG
>NW_018397896.1:6239-6367 GCF_002168275.2 Theobroma umbraticum | reverse complement strand
GATTATAATTAAATATCTACCTCATGAAACGTCAAGAAAAAGGCATTCATTGGCAAGAAAAGTTCATTTATTGCCACCCATTTCTTCAAAAGCCTTATTATTCGCTTTAAAAGGTTTTATAATCTCAT
>NW_018397896.1:6028-6139 GCF_002168275.2 Theobroma umbraticum | reverse complement strand
ATATCTTTTTCTTCACGTTTCTTGAGGTAAACATTCAATTATAATTAGTTTTAATAGCAAATGTAAAAAAATACAACTTAAAATCAATTATAAGATTATAAAACCTTTTAA
>NW_018397896.1:5896-6018 GCF_002168275.2 Theobroma umbraticum | reverse complement strand
AAGGCTTTTAAAAGAATGGGTGACTATAAATGGACTTTTCCTGTCAATGAATATTTTTTTCTTCACGTTTCTCGAGACAAATATTCAATTATAATCTGTTTTAACAAAAAATATAAAAAAAT
>NW_018397896.1:5291-5546 GCF_002168275.2 Theobroma umbraticum | reverse complement strand
TTCCAGGGTCGACATTCAATTCTAGCCTTCTTTAACTAAAAATTTGAAAAAAAATTCAACATGAAATCAGTTATGAAATTATAAAACCTTTTAAAGCGAATAATAAGACTTTTGAAGAAATGGGTGGTAATAAATGAACTTTTCTTGCCAATGAATGCCTTTTTCTTGACGTTTCTTGAGGTAGACATTTAATTATAATCTATTTTAACTAAAAATATTTAAAGAATTCAACTTAAAATCAATTTTGAAATTATA
>NW_018397896.1:5140-5281 GCF_002168275.2 Theobroma umbraticum | reverse complement strand
AAGTGAGTAATAAGGCTTTTAAAGGAATAGGTGACAGTCACTAGACTTTTCTTGCCAATAAATGCTTTTTTCTTCACATTCCCCGAGGTAGCATTCAATTCTAGTCTTTTTTAAATAAAAATGTAAAAAAAATCAACTTAA
>NW_018397896.1:4917-5130 GCF_002168275.2 Theobroma umbraticum | reverse complement strand
GAGATTATAAAACCTTTTAAAGCGAGTAATAGGGCTTTTAAAGGAATAGGTGATTGTCACTAGACTTTTCTTGTCAATAAAAGCCTTTTTCTTCACATTCCCTAAGGTAGACATTCAATTCTAGCCTTCTTTAACCAAAAATGTAAAAACAAAATACTCTTACAATCAGTTAAGAGATTATAAAACCTTTTAAAGCGAGTAATAAAGCTTTTG
>NW_018397896.1:4737-4907 GCF_002168275.2 Theobroma umbraticum | reverse complement strand
TAACTATAAATGGACTTTTCTTACCAATGAATGTGTTTTTCTTTATGTTTCTCAAGGTAAACAGTCAATTATAATCTGGTTCAAATGAAAATATTAAAAAATTAAACTTAAAATCTTTTTTGAGAAAATAAAACCATTTAAATGGAGTTATAAGGCTTTTGAAGGAATGG
>NW_018397896.1:4567-4725 GCF_002168275.2 Theobroma umbraticum | reverse complement strand
AGATTTTTCTTGTCAATGAATACCTTTTTCTTCACGTTTCTTGAGGTAGACATTTCATTATAATTAGTTTTAATAGAAAATGTAAAAAAATACAACTTAAAATCAATTACAAGATTATAAAACCTTTTAAAACGAGTAATAATGCTTTTGAAAGAATG
>NW_018397896.1:4465-4557 GCF_002168275.2 Theobroma umbraticum | reverse complement strand
AATGGACTTTTCTTATCAATGAATATCTTTTTCTTCACGTTTCTCGAGATAAACATTCAATTATAATTTGTTTTAATAAAAAATATAAAAAA
>NW_018397896.1:4172-4365 GCF_002168275.2 Theobroma umbraticum | reverse complement strand
GTGAAGAAAAAGGTATTCATTGACAAGAAAAATCCATTTATAGCCACCCATTCCTTCAAAAGCCTTATAACTCCCTTTAAATGGTTTTATTTTCTTAAAAATGATTTTAAGTTTATTTTTTTAATAATTTCATTTAAACCAGATTATAATTGATTGTCTACCTTGAGAAACATAAAGAAAAAGACATTCATTG
>NW_018397896.1:3698-4162 GCF_002168275.2 Theobroma umbraticum | reverse complement strand
TCCATTTATAGTCACCCATTCCTTCAGAAGCTTTATTACTTGCTTTAAAAGGTTTTATAATCTCTTAATTGATTGTAAGTTGATTTTGATTTTACATTTTTAGTTAAAGAAGGCTAGAGTTGAATGTCTACCTTGGGGAATGTAAAGAAAAAGGCATTTATTGACAAGAAAGGTCTAGTGACAGTCACCTATTCCTTTAAAGCCCTATTACTCGCTTTAAAAGGTTTTATAATCTCATAATTGATTTTAGGTTGATTGTATTTTACATTTCTATTCAGAAAAGGCTAGAATTGATTGCTACCTTGGGGAATGTGAAGAAAAAGGTATTTATTGGTAAGAAAAGTATAGTGACAGTCACCTATTCCTTGAAAAGCCTTATTACTCACTTTAAATGGTTTAATAATTTTAAAATTAATTTTAAGTTGAATTCTTTAAATATTTTCAGTTAAAACAGATTATAATTG
>NW_018397896.1:3602-3688 GCF_002168275.2 Theobroma umbraticum | reverse complement strand
TCAAGAAATGTCAAGAAAAAGGCATTCGTTGGCAAGAAAAGTTCATTTATTGTCACCCATTTCTTCAAAAGCCTTATTATTCACGT
>NW_018397896.1:3492-3592 GCF_002168275.2 Theobroma umbraticum | reverse complement strand
TATAATCTGATAACTGATTTTAAGTTATTTTTTTTTTAAGTTTTTAGTTAAAGAAGGCTAGAATTGAATGTCGACCCGGGAAAATGTGAAGAAAAAGGTT
>NW_018397896.1:3146-3482 GCF_002168275.2 Theobroma umbraticum | reverse complement strand
AGAAAATTCTTGTGACAGTCACCTATTTCTTTAAAAGCCTTATTACTCACTTTAAATGGTTTTATAATTTCAAAACTGGTTTTAAGTTGAATTTTTTAAATATTTTTAGTCAAAACAGATTATAATTGAATGTCTAACTCGAGAAACATCAAGAAAAAGGCATTCTTTGGTAAGAAAAATCCATTTATTGTCACCCATTCCTTCGAAAGCCATATTATTCGCTTTAAAAGGTTATATAATCTTATAATTGATTTTAAATTGTATTTTTTTATATTTCTTGTTAAAACAGATTATAATTGAAGGTTTACCTCGAGAAACGTGAAGAAAAAGATATTC
>NW_018397896.1:2765-2899 GCF_002168275.2 Theobroma umbraticum | reverse complement strand
ATTTTCTCAAAAATGATTTTAAGTTTAATTTTTTTAATATTTTCATTTAAACCATATTGCAATTGACTATCTACCTTGAGAACCATTAAGGAAAAGACATTCATTGGCAAGAAATGTCCATTTATAGTCACCCA
>NW_018397896.1:2379-2755 GCF_002168275.2 Theobroma umbraticum | reverse complement strand
AGCTTTATTACTCGCTTTAAAAGGTTTTATAATCTCTTCATTGATTGTAAGTTAATTTTGTTTTTACATTTTTGGTTAAAGAAGGCTAGAATTAAATGTCTACCTTGAGGAATGTGATGAAAAAAGCATTTATTGACAAGAAAAGTCTAGGGAGAATCACCTATTCCTTTAAAAGCTCTATTACTCGCTTTAAAAGGTTTTATAATGTCAAAATTGATTTTAAGTTAATTTTTTTGTACTTTTTTATTTAAAAAAAGCGAGCATTGAATGCTACCTTGGGGAATGTGAACAAAAAGGCATCTATTGGCAAGAAAAGTCTAGTGACAATCACCTATTCCTTTAAAAGCCTTATTACTCACTTTAAATGGTTTTATAA
>NW_018397896.1:2190-2369 GCF_002168275.2 Theobroma umbraticum | reverse complement strand
AATTTTAAGTTGAATTCTTTAAATATTTTTAGTTAAAACAGATTATAATTGAATGTCTACCTCGAGAAATATCAAGAAAAAGGCATTCATTGACAAGAAAAGTTCATTTATTGTCACCCGTTTCTTCAAAAACCTTATTATTCGCTTTAAAAGGTTTTATAATCTCATAACTGATTTTA
>NW_018397896.1:2072-2180 GCF_002168275.2 Theobroma umbraticum | reverse complement strand
TTTTTCAAATTTTTAGTTAAAGAAGGCTAGAATTGAATGTCGACCCTAGGAAATGTGAAGAAAAAGGTGTTTATTGACAAAAAAATTCTAGTGACAGTCACCTATTCC
>NW_018397896.1:1953-2062 GCF_002168275.2 Theobroma umbraticum | reverse complement strand
TTATTACTCACTTTAAATGGTTTTATAATTTCAAAATTGGTTTTAAGTTGAATTCTTTAAATATTTTTGGTTAAAACAGATTATAATTGAATGTCTAAGTAGAGAAACC
>NW_018397896.1:1857-1943 GCF_002168275.2 Theobroma umbraticum | reverse complement strand
GGCATTCATTGGTAAGAAAAATCCATTTATTCTCACTCATTCCTTCAAAAGCTATATTATTCGCTTTAAAAGGTTTTATAATCTCA
>NW_018397896.1:1272-1612 GCF_002168275.2 Theobroma umbraticum | reverse complement strand
TACATTTTCTATTAAAACTAATTATAATTGAATGTCTACCTCAAGAAACGTGAAAAAAAGATATTTATTAACAAGAAAAATCCATTTATATTCACCCATTCCTTCAAAAGCTTTATTACTCGCTTTAAAAGGTTTTATAATCTATTAATTGATTGTAAGTTGATTTTGTTTTTACATTTTTTGTTAAAGAAGGCTAGAATTGAATGTCTACCTTGGGGAATGTGAAGAAAAAGGTATTTATTGAAAAGAAAAGTCTAGTGACAGTCATCTATTCCTTTAAAAGCCCTATTACTCGTTTTAAAAGGTTTTATAATCTCATAATTGATTTTAAGTTGATTTT
>NW_018397896.1:869-1172 GCF_002168275.2 Theobroma umbraticum | reverse complement strand
GAAGGAATGGGTGACAATAAATGGACTTTTCTTACCAATGAATGTCTTTTTCTTGATGTTTCTCGAGGTAGACATTCTATTATAATCTGTTTTAACTAAAAATATATAAAGAATTCAACTTAAAATAAATTTTGAAATTATAAAACCATTTAAAGTGGGTAATAAGGCTTTTAAAGCAATAAGTGACTGTCACTAGACTTTTCTTGCCAATAAATGTCTTTTTCTGCACATTCCCTAAGGCAGACATTCAATTCTAGCCTTCTTTAACCAAAAATGTAAAAAAAAATCAATTATGAGATTATA
>NW_018397896.1:619-810 GCF_002168275.2 Theobroma umbraticum | reverse complement strand
ATAGGTGACTATAAATGGACTTTTCTTGCTAATAAATGCCTTTTTCTTCACATTCCCCAAGGAAGACATTCAATTCAAGCCTTCTTTAACCAAAAATGTAAAAAAAAATCAACTTAAAATTAATTATGAGATTACAAAACCTTTTAAAGTGAGTAATAAAGCTTTTGAAGGAATGGGTAACTATAAATAGA
>NW_018397896.1:489-609 GCF_002168275.2 Theobroma umbraticum | reverse complement strand
CAAGTAATGTGTTTTTCTCAACGTTTCTCGAGGTAGACAGTCAATTATAATCTGTTTTAAATGAAAAATGTAAAAAAAAACTTAACTTAAAATCAATTTTGAGAATATAAACAATTTAAA
>NW_018397896.1:0-338 GCF_002168275.2 Theobroma umbraticum | reverse complement strand
GATTATAAAATCTTTTAAAGCGAGTAATAAGGCTTTTGAAGGAATTGGTGACTACTAATAGACTATTCTTGTCAATGACTATCTTTTTCTTCATGTTTCTCAAGTCGACATTCAATTATAATCTCTTTTAACAAAAAATGTAAAAAAATTTAACTTAAAATCAATTATGACATAATAAAATCGTTTAAAGCGAGTAATAAGGCTTTTAAAAGAATAAGTGGCTATAAATGGACTTTTCTTGCCAATAAATACCTTTTTCTTCACGTTCCCCAAGACAGACATTTAATTATAGTCTTTTTTAACTAAAAATGTAAAAAAATTCAACTTAAAATTAATTA
>NW_018397895.1:7101-7212 GCF_002168275.2 Theobroma umbraticum | reverse complement strand
AAGTCCATTTATAGTAACCCATTCCTTCAAAAGCCTTATTACTTACTTTAAATGCTTTCATAATCTCATACTTGATTTTTGATTAAACTTTTTGACGTTTTTGGTTAGAAC
>NW_018397895.1:6994-7081 GCF_002168275.2 Theobroma umbraticum | reverse complement strand
TCATGGGAAACCTAAAGAAAAAGGTAGTCATTGGCAAGAAAAGTCTATTTATAGAAACCTATTCCTTCGAAAGCCTTATTACTTACT
>NW_018397895.1:6523-6984 GCF_002168275.2 Theobroma umbraticum | reverse complement strand
TCATAATCTTATAATTGATTTTAGGTTGAACTTTTTGACGTTTCGGTTAGAATAGATTATAATTGAACGTCTGCCATGGGAAGCTTGAAAAAAAACGTAGCCATTGGCAAGATAAGTCCATTTATAGTCAACCATTCCTTCAAAAGCCCTATTACTCGCTTTGAACGATTTTATAATCTCAAAATTGAATTTAAGTTTAAATTATTATATATATATTTTTAATACAGATTATAATTGACTATTTGGCTCGAGAAACATGAAGAAAAAGGCATTTATTGACAAGAAAAGTCTCTTTATAATCACCAATTCCTTTAAAAGCCTTATTACTCAATTTAAATAGTTTTATAATCTCGAAATTGATTTAAATTTAAATTCTTTGTACATCTTTGGTTAAAACAGGATAGAATATAATGTTTACCTCAAGAAACATGCACAAAAAGGAATTCATTGGCAAGAAAAGT
>NW_018397895.1:6419-6513 GCF_002168275.2 Theobroma umbraticum | reverse complement strand
TCACCCATTCCTTCAAAAGCCATATTACTCCCTTTAAATGATTTTATAATCTCAAAATTGATTCAAATTTGAATTCTTTGTACATTATTAGTTA
>NW_018397895.1:6256-6409 GCF_002168275.2 Theobroma umbraticum | reverse complement strand
TAATTGAATGTCTAGCTCAAGAAATATGAAGAAAAAGGTATTCATTGGCAAGAAAAGTCCATTTATATTTTTCTATTCCTTTAAAAGCCTTATTACTCATTTTGAATGGTTTTATAATCTCATAATTGATTTTAGGTTGAACTTTTTGACATT
>NW_018397895.1:4578-6246 GCF_002168275.2 Theobroma umbraticum | reverse complement strand
ATAGATTATCATTGAATATTCACCTTAGGAAATGTGAAGAAAAAGGCATCCATTGGCAAGAAATCCATTTATAGTTACCCATTCCTTCAAAAGCCTTATTATTCACTTTAAATGGTTTTATAATCTCATAATTGATTTTAGGTTAAACTTTTTGACATTTTTGGTTAGAACAGATTATCATTGAATATTCACCTTGGGAAATGTGAAGAAAAAGGTATTCATTGGTAAGAAAAGTCCATTTATAATCACCCATTCTTTCAAAAGCCTTACTACTCACTTTAAATGGTTTTATAATCTCATAATTGATTTTAGGTTGAATTTTTTAACATTTTTGGTTAGAACAGATAATGATTGAATATCTGCCTTAGGAAACATGAAGAAAAAGGTATTCATTGGCAAGAAAAGTCCTTTTATAGTCACCCATTCTTTTAAAAGGCTTATTACTCACTTTAAATGGTTTTATAATTTCAAAATTGATTTTAAGTTCAAATTTTTAACATTTTTTATTAAAATAGATTATAATTGAATGTTTTGCTTGAGAAATATGAAGAAAAAAGCATTTATTGGCGAGAAAAGTCTATTTATAGTCACCCATTCCTTTAAAAAGCTTATTACTCACTTTCAATGGTTTTATATTCTTATAATTGATTTTAGGTTGAATTTTTTCACGTTTTTGGATTAGAACAGATAATAATTGAATGTTTCCCTTGAGAAACGTGTAGAAAAAGGTATTCACTGGCAAGAAAAGTCTTTTTATAGTTACCCAATCCTTTAAAAGCTTTCTTACTCACGTTAAATGATTTTATAATCTCATAAATGATTTTAAGTTGAATTTTTTTACGTTTTTGGTTAGAACAGATTATAATTGAATGTTTACCTCGAGAAATGTGAAGAAAAAGATATTTATTGGCAAGAAAAGTCCATTTATAGTCACCCATACCTTCGAAAGCCTTATTACTGGCTTTAAATGGTTTTGTAATACCATAATTGATTTTAAGTTGAATTATTTTTACATTATTGGATAAAACAGAGTAGAATTGAATGTCTACTTTAAGAAACATGAAGAAAAAAGCATTCATTGGCAAGAAAAGTCTATTTATAGTCACCCATACCTTCAAAAGCCTTATTACTCGCTTTAAATGGTTTTGTAATGCCATAATTGATTTTAAGTTAAATTTTTTTACATTTTTTGTTAAAACAGACAATAATTGAATGTCTACCTTGAGAAACGTAAAGAAAGATGCATTCATTGGCAAGAGATCCCCATTTATAGTCATCCATTCCTTCAAAAGCCTTATTACTCGCTTTAAATAGTTTCATAATCTCATAATTGATTTTCGATTGAGCTTTTTTATTTTTTTTTATTTGAACAGATTATAATTGAACGTCTGCCATGGGAAACCTGAAGAAAAAGATTGTCATTAGCGAGAAACATCCATTTATAGTAACCCATTCCTTCAAAAGCCTTATTACTCACTTTAAATAGTTTCATAATCTCATAATTTATTTTAGGTTGAACTTTTTGATATTTTGGTTAGAACAGATTATAATCTCAAAATTGATTTTAAGTTTGAATTATTATACATTTTTTATTAAAATAGATTATAATTGAATATCTAGCTCGAGAAACATGAAGAAAAAGACATTTATTGGCAAGAAAAGTCCATT
>NW_018397895.1:4098-4212 GCF_002168275.2 Theobroma umbraticum | reverse complement strand
TTATTGGTTAAAACAGATTCTAATTGAATGTCTAGCACGAGGAATATGAAGAAAAAGGCATTGAGTGGCATGAAAAGTGCATTTATAGTTATCCATTCCTGTAAAAGCCTTATT
>NW_018397895.1:3917-4088 GCF_002168275.2 Theobroma umbraticum | reverse complement strand
AATGGTTTTATAATCTCATAATTGATTTTAGGTTGACATTTTTGACATTTTTGGTTAGAACAGATTATCATTGAATATTCACCTTGGGAAATATGAACAAAAAGGCATTCATTGGCCAGAAAAGTCCATTTATAGTCACCTATTCCTTTAAAAGCCTTATTACTCACTTTA
>NW_018397895.1:3442-3705 GCF_002168275.2 Theobroma umbraticum | reverse complement strand
ATAATCTCAAAATTGATTTTAATTTGAATTTTTTTACATTTTTGGTTAAAAAAGGCTATAAATGAATGTCTTTCTTGGAGAACATGGAGTGAAGCCAACCATTGATACGAAAAGTCTATTTAAAGTCACTTAAGCCTTTGAAAGCCTTATTACTTGGTTTAAATAGTTTTATAAACTAATAATTATTTTTAACTTGAATATGTTTATAATTTTAGTTAAAACAGACTAGAATTGAATGTTTACCTCAAGAAACATGAAGAAAA
>NW_018397895.1:3064-3431 GCF_002168275.2 Theobroma umbraticum | reverse complement strand
GGCAAGAAAAGTCCATTTACAATCACCCATACCTTCAAAGCCTTATTACTCGCTAAAAAATAGTTTTGTAATACCATAATTGATTTTAAGTTAAATTTTTTTACATTTTTGGTAAAAACAGAATAGAATTAAATGTCTACCTTGAGAAACATGAAAAAAAGGTATTCATTGGCAAAAAAAGTCCATTTATAGTCACCCAAACCTTTAAAAGCCTTATTACTTACTTCAAATGGTTTTGTAATGTCATAATTCATTTTAGGTTGAATTTTTTTACATTTTTTGTTAGAACAGACTATGATTGAATCTCTACCTTGAGAAACATAAAGAAGAAGGCATTCATTGGTAGGAAATGCCCATTTATAGTTAC
>NW_018397895.1:2653-3054 GCF_002168275.2 Theobroma umbraticum | reverse complement strand
AAGAGCCTTATTACTCAATTTAAATAGTTTTATAATCTCAAAGTTGATTTAAATTTGAATTTTTTGCACATTTTTGCTTAAATAGACTATAATTGAATGTCTACCTTCAGAAACGTGAAGAAAAATACATTCATTGGCAAGAAAACTCTATTTATAGTCGCCTATTTTTTCAAAAGCCTTATTGCTCACTTTAAATAGTTTTGTAACCTCATAATTGATTTTAGGTTAAATATTTTGACCTTTTTAGTTAGAATAGATTATAATTGAATGTCTACCATGGGAAACCTAAAGAAAAAGGCATTCATTGGGAAGAAAAGTCTATTTATAGTCACTTATTCCTTCAAAAGTCCTATTACTCCCTTTAAATAGTTTTATAATCTCAAAATTGATTTTAAGTTCAA
>NW_018397895.1:2525-2643 GCF_002168275.2 Theobroma umbraticum | reverse complement strand
TTTTTGATTAAAACAAATTATAATTAAATGTCTAGCTCGAGAAGCATGAAGAAACAGGCATTTGTTGGCAAGAAAAGTCCATTTATAGTCACCCATTCCTTTAAAAGTCTTATTACTT
>NW_018397895.1:2133-2503 GCF_002168275.2 Theobroma umbraticum | reverse complement strand
CATAATTCATTTTAGGTTGAATTTTTCTACATTTTTTGTTAGAACAGACTATAACTAAATTTCTACCTTGAGAAATGTAAAGAAAAAGACATTCATTGACAGGAAATGCCCATTTATAGTTATCCATTCCTTCAAGAGCCTTATCACTCAGTTTAAATGGTTTTATAACCTCAAAATTGATTTCAATTTGAATTCTTTGTATGTTTTTAGTTAAACCAGGTTATAATATAATTTCTACCTCAAGAAACATGTACAAAAAGGAAATCGTTGATAAGAAAAGTCCATTTATAGTCACTCATTCCTTTTAAAGCCTTATTAGTCACTTTAAATAGTTTTATAATGTCAAAATTGATTTAAATTTGAATTCTTT
>NW_018397895.1:2054-2123 GCF_002168275.2 Theobroma umbraticum | reverse complement strand
GGTTAAAACATATTATAATTGAATGTCTATCTCAAGAAACATGTACAAAAGGGTATTCATTGGCAAGAA
>NW_018397895.1:1975-2044 GCF_002168275.2 Theobroma umbraticum | reverse complement strand
ATAGTCACTCATTCCTTTAAAAGCGTTATTACTCACTCTAAATGGCTTTATAATTTCAAAATTGATTTT
>NW_018397895.1:1855-1965 GCF_002168275.2 Theobroma umbraticum | reverse complement strand
TGTTTTACATTTTTTATTAAAATGGATTATAATTGAATGTCTAGCTCAAGAAATATAAAGAAAAAGGCATTTATTGGCAAGAAAAGTTCATTTATAGTCACCCATTCCTT
>NW_018397895.1:795-1755 GCF_002168275.2 Theobroma umbraticum | reverse complement strand
AACAGACTAGGATTGAATGTTTACCTCAAGAAACATGAATAAAATAGCATTCATTGGCAAGAAAAGTCCATTTACAATCACCCATACCTTCAAAGCCTTGTTACTCGCTAAAAAATAGTTTTGTAATGCCATAATTGATTTTAAGTTAAATTCTTTTATATTTTTTGTAAAAACAGAATAGAATTGAATGTCTACCTTGATAAACATGAAAAAAAAAGTATTCATTGACAAAAAAGTTCATTTATAGTTACCCATACCTTTAAAAGCCTTATTACTTGCTTCAAATAGTTTTGTAATGCCTTAATTCATTTTAGGTTGAATGTTTTTACATTTTTTGTTAGAACAGACTATAATTGAGTCTCTACCTTGAGAAACGTAAAGAAGAAGGCATTCATTGGTCGGAAATGCCTATTTATAGTTATCCATTCCTTCAAGAGCCTTATTACTCAATTTAAATAGTTTTATAATCTCAAAATTGATTTAAATTTGAATTCTTTGCACATTTTTGCTTAAATAGACTATAATTGAATGTCTACCTTCAGAAACATGAAGAAAAATGCATTCATTGGCAAGAAAACTCTATTATAGTCACTTATTTTTTCAAAAACCTTATTACTCACTTTAAATAGTTTTGTAACCTCATAATTGATTTTAGGTTAAATTTTTTGACCTTTTTAGTTAGAATAGATTATAATTGAATGTCTACCATAGGAAACCTAAAGAAAAAGGCATTCATTGACAAGAAAAGTCTATTTCTAGACACTTATTCCTTCAAAAGCCCTATTACTCCCTTTAAATAGTTTTATAATCTCAAAATTGATTTTAAGTTCAATTTTTTTTACATTTTTGATTAAAATAGATTATAATTAAATGTCTAGCTCGAGAAGCATGAAGAAACAGGCATTTATTGGCAAGAAAAGTCCATTTATAGTCACCCATTCCTTTAAAAGTCTTATTACT
>NW_018397895.1:318-462 GCF_002168275.2 Theobroma umbraticum | reverse complement strand
AAACCAGGTTATAATATAATGTCTACCTCAAGAAACATGTACAAAAAGGAATTCCTTGATAAGAAAAGTTCATTTATAGTCACTCATTCATTTTAAAGCCTTATTACTCACTTTAAATAGTTTTATAATCTCAAAATTGATTTA
>NW_018397895.1:0-136 GCF_002168275.2 Theobroma umbraticum | reverse complement strand
TTCAAATTGTGTTACATTTTTTATTAAAATAGATTATAATTGAATTTCTAGCTCGAGAAAAATAAAGAAAAAGGCATTTATCGGCAAGAAAAGTTCATTTATAGTCATCCATTCCTTTAAAAGCCTTATTACTCAC
>NW_018397894.1:3757-3869 GCF_002168275.2 Theobroma umbraticum | reverse complement strand
GAAATGAGAAGAAAAAGCTATTCATTGACAAGAAAAGTCCCTTTCTAGTCATCAATGCCTTCGGAAGTCTAATTACTCGCTTTATATAGTTTTATAATCTCATAATTGATTT
>NW_018397894.1:3611-3747 GCF_002168275.2 Theobroma umbraticum | reverse complement strand
TGTTTTATATTTTTAGTTAAAACAAAGTATAGTAGACTATCTGTCCTGAGAAACATGAAGAAACAGTCATTCAATGATAAAAAAAGCACATTTATATTTGCCTCTGCCTTCGAAAGCCTTATTACTCGCTTTAAAT
>NW_018397894.1:3427-3601 GCF_002168275.2 Theobroma umbraticum | reverse complement strand
TCTCATAATTGATTTTAGGTTTAATTTTTTTTATATTTTTAGTTAAAACATAATATAATAAAATGTTTACTTTGAGAAACATGAAGAAAAACTCATTCATTGGCAAGAAAAGCCCATTTATAGCCACCCAAGCTTTTGAAAGTCTTATTACTCGCTTTAATGGTTTTATAATCT
>NW_018397894.1:3224-3417 GCF_002168275.2 Theobroma umbraticum | reverse complement strand
TTTAAGTTAAATTTTTTCACATTTTTGGTTAAAATAGATTATAATTGAATGTTTGCCTTGAGAAACATGATGAAAACGCATTCATTAGAAAGAAAATGTCATTTATAGTCACCCAAGCCTTCAAAAGCCTTATTTCTCACTTTAAATAGTTTTATAACCTCATAATTGATTTTAAGTTGAATTGCTTTACATT
>NW_018397894.1:738-2888 GCF_002168275.2 Theobroma umbraticum | reverse complement strand
AGAAATGTAAAGAAAAACCTGTTTATTGGCAAGAAAAGCCCATATATAGTCACCCAAGCCTTTGAAAGCCTTATTACTCGCTTTAAATGGCTTTATAATCTTATAATTGATTTTAAATTGAATTTTTTTACTTTTTTTATTAAAACAGACTATAATTGAATATTTACCTTGAGAGACGTGAAAAAAAAACCCATTTATGTTCGCCCAAACCTTTAAAAGCCTTATTACTCACTTTAAATTGTTTTATAACTTCATAATTGATTTTAGGTTGAATTTGTTTACATTTTTTGTTAAAATAGATTATAATTGAATGTTTGCTTTGGGAAACATGAACAAAAAACCATTTATTGGCTAGAAAAGCCCATTTATAGTTACCCATACATTCGAAAGCCTTGTTACTCACTTTAAATGGTTTTATATTCTCATAATTGATTTTAGGTTGAATTTGTTTAGATTTTTGGTTAAAAAAGATTATAATAAACTTTCTACCTTGTGAAATGTGAAGAAAAAACCATTCATTAACAAGAAAAGTTTATTTATAGTCACACATGCTTTCGAAAGCCTTGGTACTTGCTTTAAATGATTTTAAATCTCATAATTGATTTTCAGTGAAATTTTTTACATTTTTTTAAAGCAGATTATAATTGAATGTCTGCCTTAGAAAACATGATGAAAAAGGCATTCATTAGTAAAAAAAGTCCTATTATAGTCACCCATGTCTTCAAAAGCCTTATTACTCGTTTTAAATATCTTTATAACCTCAAAATTAATTTTAAGTTGAGTTTTTTAACATTTTTGGTTAAAACAGATTATAATTGAATGTTTGCCTCAAAAAATATGAAGAAAAACCAATTCATTGCCAAGAAAAGTGCATTTCTAGTCACTTAAGCCTTTGAAATCTTTATTACTCGCTTCAAATGGTTTTATAATCTTATAATTGATTTTAAGTTAAATATTTTTATAGTTTTTATTAAAAAAGATTATAATTGAGTGTTTGCCTTGGAAAATATGAAGAAAAAGCCATTCATTGGTAAGAAAGGTCCATTTATAGCCACCTATACCTTCAAAAGCCTTATTACTCGCTTTAAATGGTTGTATAAGCTCAAAATTGATTTTAAATTGAATTCTTTTACGTTTTTGGTTAAAACATATTATAATTGAATGTTTACCTTAGAAAACTTGAACAAAAACCCATTTATTGGCAAGAAAAGTCCAATTATGGTCACCCATTGCTTGTTTTATGTGGTTTTATAATCTCATAATCGATTTTAGGTTGAATTTTCTTACATTTTTTATTAAAATAGATTATAATTGAATGTTTGCCTCAAGAAACGTAAAGAAAATCTTGATCATTGGTAAGAGAAGCCCATTTATAGTCACCCAAGCCTTTTAAAGCCTTATTACTCGCTTTAAATAGTTTTATAATCTCATAATTAATTTTAAATTAATTTTTTTTCATTTTTGATTAAAACATATTATAATTAAATGTTTACCTCAAGAAACATGGAGAAAAAGCTATTCATTGACAAGAAAAGCCCATTTATTATCATCGAAGCCTTCAAAACCCTTATTACTCGCTTTAAATGGTTTTATAACCTCATAATTGATTTTAAGTTAACTTTTTTTTTAAAATGAATTTTTAGTTAAAACAGATTATAATTGAAAGCTTGTCTTAGAAAACTTTAAGAAAAAGCCATCCATTGGCAATAAAAGTCCAATTATAGTCACCCATTCCTTTAAAAGCCTTATTACTCACTTTAAATGGTTTTGTAATCTCATAATTGATTTTAAGTTAAATTTTTTTACATTTATGGTTAAAACATATTATAATTGAGTGTTTGCCTCAGGAAATGTAAAGAAAAACTTGTTCATTGGCAAGAAAAGCCCACTTATAGTCACCCAAACCTTGGAAAGCCCTATTACTCACTTTAAATGGTTTTGTAAACTCATAATTGATTTTAAGTTGAATGTTTTTTACATTTTTTGGTTAAAACAGATTATAATTGAATGTTTGTTTTGAGAAACATGAAGAAAAACCCATTTGTTGTTACCCATGTCTTCAAAAGCCTTATAGCTCGCTGTAAATGGTTTTATAATATCATAAGTAGTTTTAAGTTGTATTTTTCATATTAAAATGTATAATGATTGAA
>NW_018397894.1:0-390 GCF_002168275.2 Theobroma umbraticum | reverse complement strand
TACTCGTTTCAAATAGTTTTATGATATCATAATTGATTTTAAGTTAAATTTTTTTTACACTTTTTATTAAAACAGACTATAATTGAATATTTGCCTCAAGAAACATGGAGAAAAACCCATCCATTGGCAAGAAAAGTCCAATTATAGTCACCCATTCCTTCAAAAGCCTTATTACTCGTTCTATATAGTTTTATAATCTCATAATTGATTTTAGGTTGAATTTTCATACATTTTTGGTTAAAACATATTATAATTGAATGTTTGCCTCGAGAAACGTAAAAAAAAAACCCATTCATAAGAAAGAAAATCCTATTTATAGTCACCCAAGCCTCCAAGAGCTTTATTACTCGCTTTAAATGGTTTTATAACCTCATAATTGATTTTAAGTTG
>NW_018397893.1:9516-9695 GCF_002168275.2 Theobroma umbraticum | reverse complement strand
AAGTGAGTAATAAGGCTTTTGAAGAAATGGGTGACTATAAATTGACTTTTCTTGTCAATGAATACCTTTTTCTATAGGTTTCCCAAGGCAGACATTCAATTACAATCTGTTCTAACTAAAAAGGTAAAAACGTTCAACTTAAAATCAATTATGAGATTATAAAACCCTTTAAAGTGAGT
>NW_018397893.1:9296-9506 GCF_002168275.2 Theobroma umbraticum | reverse complement strand
TTGAAAGAATGGGTGACTATAAATAGAGTTTTCTTACCAATGAATACCTTTTGCTTCACGTTTCTTGAGGTTGACATTCAATTATAATCTGTTTTAACAAAAAATGGACAAAGAATTCAAATTTCAATCAACTTAGATATTATATAACCATTTAAAGTGAGTAATGTGGCTTTTAAAGTAATGGGTGAATATAAATGGACTTCTCTTGCC
>NW_018397893.1:8496-8904 GCF_002168275.2 Theobroma umbraticum | reverse complement strand
AAACCAAAAAACATCAAAATATACATCCTAAAATCAATTATGAGGTTATAAAAACCATTTAAAATGAGTAACAAGGCTTTTAAGGGAATGGGTGACTATAAATAGAGTTTTCTTGCTAAAGAATGCCTTTTTCTTTACATTTCTCGAGGTAGACATTCAATTATAGTCAATTTTAACTAAAAGTGTGAACAAATTCAACCTAAAATAACTATGGCATTATAAAACCATTTAAAACGAATAATAAAGCTTTTTGAAGGTATGGGTAGTCATAAATGGACTTTTCTTGCCAATGAATACCTTTGTCTACAGGTTTCCCAAAGCAGACATTCAATTACAATCTGTTCTAACTAAAAAGTTCAAAAAGTTCAACTTAAAATCAATTATGAGATTGTAAAACCCTTTAAAGTG
>NW_018397893.1:8238-8375 GCF_002168275.2 Theobroma umbraticum | reverse complement strand
TTAAATCAATTTTGAGATTATAAAACCTTTTAAAATGAGTAATGTGCCTTTTAAGGTTATGGGTGAATATAAATGGAATTCTTTTGCCAATGAATGCCTTTTTCTAAATGATTGTTGAGCTAAACATTCAATTATAA
>NW_018397893.1:7978-8108 GCF_002168275.2 Theobroma umbraticum | reverse complement strand
TTAATTATGAGATTATAAAACCATTTAAAGTGAGTAATAAGGCTTTTGAAGAAAAGGGTGACTATAAATGGATTTCTCTTACCAATAAATGCCTTTTTCTTCACGTTTCTTAAGCTAAACATTCAATTAT
>NW_018397893.1:6734-7878 GCF_002168275.2 Theobroma umbraticum | reverse complement strand
CCTTTTTCTTCATGTTTCTTGAGGTTGACATTCAATTATAATCTGTTTTAACAACAAATGCACAAAGAATTCAAATTTAAATCAATTTTGAGATTATAAAAGCATTTAAAGTGAGTAATGTGGCTTTTAATGTAATGGGTGAATATAAATGGACTTCTCTTGCCAATGAAAGCCTTTTTGTTCTTGTTTGTCGAGCTAAACATTCAATTATATTATGTTTTAACCAAAAATGTAAAAAAATTTGAACTTAAAATCAATTATGAGATTATAAAACCATTTAAAGTGAGTGATAAGGATTTTGAAAAAATTGGTGACTATATATGGACTTTTCTTGCCAATGAATGCCTTTTTGTTTACGTTTCTCAAGCTAGACATTCTATTATAATATGTTTTAATGAAAAATGTAAACAAAAAATTCAACTTAAAGTAAAATTTGAGATTATAAAATCATTTAAAGTGAGTAATAAGGCTTTTAATGGAATGGGGGACTATAAATGGACTTTTCTTGCCAATGAATATCTTTTTCCTTGCGTTTCTCATGGTAAACATTCAATTCTAATCTGTTCAAACCAAAAACACATCAAAATATAGATCCTAAAATCAATTATGAGGTTATAAAAACCATTTAAAATGAATAATAAGGCTTTTGAAGGAATCGGTGACTATAAATAGAGTTTTGTTGCTAATCAATGCCTTTTTCTTCATGTTCCTTGAGGTAAACATTCAATTATAATCTATTTGAACCAAAAATGTACAAAGAATTCAAATTTAAATCAATTTTGAGATTATAAAATCATTTAAAACGAGTAATAAGGCTTTTGAAGGAATAGGTGGCTATAAATAGACTTTTCTTGAAAATGAATACCTATTTCTTTTCTTTTCTTAAGGAAGACATTCAATTATAGCCTTTTTTAGCCAAAAATGAAAAAAAATCAACTTAAAATCAACTTTGAGATTATAATGCCATTAAAAGTGAGTAATAAGACTTTTGAAGAAATGGATGACTATAGATGGACTTTTCTTACCAATTAATACCTTTTTCTATAGGTTTCCTAAGGCAGACATTCAATTACAATCTATTCGAACAAACAAGGTCAAAAAGTTCAACTTAAAATCAATTATGAGATTATAAAACCCTTTAAAG
>NW_018397893.1:5915-6677 GCF_002168275.2 Theobroma umbraticum | reverse complement strand
AGAATTCAAATTTAAATCAATTTTGAGATTATAAACCTATTTAAAGTGAGTAATGTGCCTTTTAAAGTAATGGATGAATATAAATGGACTTCTCTTGTCAGTGAATGCCTTTTTCTTCATATTTGTCGAGCTAAACATTCAATTATAATATGTTTTAACTAAAAATGTAAAAAAATTTGAACTTAAAATCAATTATGAGATTATAAAACCATTTAAAGTGAGTAATAGGGCTTTTGAAGAAATGGGTGACTATAAATACACTTTTCTTGCCAATGAATGCCTTTTTCTTCACGTTTCTCAAGCTAGACATTCAATTATAATATGTTTTAATGAAAAATGTAAAAAAATATTTCAACTTAAAAGAAATTTTAAGATTATAAAACCATTTAAAGTGAGTAATAAGGCTTTTAAAGGAATAGGTGACTATAAATGGACCTTTCTTGCCAAAGAATACCTTTTTCTTCACATTACTCAAGGTAAACATTCAATTATAATCTGTTGAAACCAAAAAACATCAAAATATACATCCTAAAATCAATTATGAGGTTATAAAAATCGTTTAAAATGAGTAATAAGGCTTTTAAAGGAATGAGTGACTATAATTGGAGTTTTCTTGCCAGTGAATGCCTTTTCTTTACATTTCTCAAGCTAGACATTCAATTATGATATATTTTAACCAAAACTGTACGAAGAATTCAAATTTAAATCATTTTGAGATTATAAAACCATTGAAAGTGAGTAATAAGGCTTTTAAAGGAATGA
>NW_018397893.1:5438-5614 GCF_002168275.2 Theobroma umbraticum | reverse complement strand
ATTATGAGCTTATAAAAATTATTTAAAATGAGTAGTAAGGCTTTTGAAGGAATAAGTGACTATAAATGGAGTTTTCTTGCTAATAAATGTCTTTTTCTTCACGTTACTTGAGGTAAACATTCAATTATAATCCGTTTTAACAAAAAACGTACAAAGAATTCAAATTTAAATCAATT
>NW_018397893.1:5333-5428 GCF_002168275.2 Theobroma umbraticum | reverse complement strand
AAAATCATTTAAAATGAGTAATAAGGCTTTTAAAAGAATAAGTGGCTATAAATAGACTTTTCTTGCCAATGAATGCCTTTTTCTTTTCGTTTCTT
>NW_018397893.1:5112-5233 GCF_002168275.2 Theobroma umbraticum | reverse complement strand
AAAAATTTGAACTTAAAATCAATTATGAGATTATAAAACCATTTAAAGTGAGTACTAAGGATTTTGAAGAAATGGGTGACTATATATGGCCTTTTCTTGCCAATGAATGCCTTTTTCTTTA
>NW_018397893.1:4106-4843 GCF_002168275.2 Theobroma umbraticum | reverse complement strand
AGGCAAACATTCAATTATAATCTGTTCAAACCAAAAAACACCAAAATATACATCCTAAAACCAATTATGAGGTTATAATAACTATTTAAAATGAATAATAAGGCTTTTAAAGGAATAGGTGACTATAAATGGTGTTTTCGTGCTAATAATTGCCTTTTTCTTCACGTTCCTTGAGGTAAACATTGAATTATAATCTATTTTAACAAAAAATGTACAAAGAATTGAAATTTAAATCAATTTTGAGATTATAAAACCATTAAAACGAGTAATAAAGCTTTCGAAGGAATATGTGGCTATAAATAGACTTTTCTTCCCAATGAATGCCTATTTCTTTTCGTTTCTTAAGGCAGACATTCAATTGTAGCCTTTTTTAGCCAAAAATGAAAAAAAATCAACTTAAAATCAATTTTGAGATTATAAAGCCATTTAAAGTGAGTAATAAGGCTTTCGAAGAAATGGATAACTATAAATGGACTTTTCTTGCCAATGAATATAGTTTTCTACAGGTTTCCCAAGGCAGACATTCAATTACAATCTGTTCTAACTAAAAAGGTCAAAATAGAGTTTTTTTACCAATGAATGCATTTTTCCTCACGTTTCTTAAGGTTGACATTCAATTATAATCTGTTTTAGCAAAAAATGCGCAAACAATTCAAATTTGAATCAATTTTGAGATTATAAAAGCAGTTAAAGTGAGTAATGTGGCTTTTAATGTAATGGGTGAAAATAAATAGACT
>NW_018397893.1:3963-4092 GCF_002168275.2 Theobroma umbraticum | reverse complement strand
AAGCCTTTTTATTCTTGTTTGTCAGGCTAAACATTCAATTATATTATGTTTTAATCAAAAACGTAAAAAAATTTGAACTTAAAATTAATTATGAGATTATAAAACCATTTAAATTGAGTAATAAGGCTT
>NW_018397893.1:3486-3754 GCF_002168275.2 Theobroma umbraticum | reverse complement strand
CTTTTTCTTCACGTTTCTCAGGCTAGACATTCAATTATAATATGTTTTAATGAAAAATGTAAAAAAAATTTCAACTTAAAATAAATTTTGAGCTATAAAATCATTTAAAATGAGTAATAAGGCTTTTAAAGGAGTGCGTGGCTATAAATGGACCTTTCTTGCCAATGAATACCTTTTTCTTCACATTACTGAAGGTAAACATTCAATTATAATATGTTCAAACCAAAAAACATCAAAATATACATCCTAAAATCAATTATGAGGTTAT
>NW_018397893.1:2968-3119 GCF_002168275.2 Theobroma umbraticum | reverse complement strand
ATATCCTAAAATCAATTATGAGCTTATAAAAACCATTTAAAATGAGTAATAGGGATTTTGAAGGAATGAGTGACTATAAATGGAGTTTTCTTGCTAATAAATGTCTTTTTCTTCATGTTACTTGAGGTAGACATTCAATTATAATATGTTT
>NW_018397893.1:2739-2958 GCF_002168275.2 Theobroma umbraticum | reverse complement strand
TGTACAAAGAATTCAAATGTAAATCAATTTTGAGATTATAAAATTATTAAAAAAGAGAAATAAGGTTTTCAAAGGAATATCTGGCTATAAATAGACTTTTCTTGCCAATGAATGCCTTTTCCTTTCGTTTCTTGAGGCAGACATTCAATTGTAGCCTTTTTTAACCAAAAATTAAAAAAATCAACTTAAAATCAATTTTAAGATTATAAAACCATTTAA
>NW_018397893.1:2626-2729 GCF_002168275.2 Theobroma umbraticum | reverse complement strand
AAGGTTTTCGAAGAAATGGGTGACTATAAATGAACTTTTTTGGCCAATGAATATATTTCTCTACAGGTTTCCTAAGGTAGACATTCAATTACAATATGTTCTA
>NW_018397893.1:2499-2616 GCF_002168275.2 Theobroma umbraticum | reverse complement strand
TCAAATTTAAATCAATTTTGAGATTATAAAACCATTTAAAGTGAGCAATGTGGCTTTTAATGTAATGGGTGAATATAAATGGACTTCTCTTACCAATGAATGCCTTTTTATTCATGT
>NW_018397893.1:2391-2489 GCF_002168275.2 Theobroma umbraticum | reverse complement strand
TGGACTTTTCTTGCCAATGAATGCCTTTTTCTTTACGTTTCTCAAGCTATACATTCAATTACAATCTGTTTTAATGAAAAATGTAAACAAAAAATTCA
>NW_018397893.1:394-2266 GCF_002168275.2 Theobroma umbraticum | reverse complement strand
TCAAACCAAAAAACATCAAAATATACATCCTAAAATCAATTATGAAGTTATAAAACTATTTAAAATGAATAATAAGGCTTTTAAAGGAACGAGTGACAATAAATGGTGTTTTCTTGCTAATAAATGCCTTTTTCTTCACGTTCCTTGAGGTCGACATTCAATTATAATCTATTTTAACCAAAAATATACAAATAATTCAAATTTAAATCAATTTTGAGATTATAAAATCATTTAAAACGAGTAATAAGGCTTTCGAAGGAATATGTGGCTATAAATAGACTTTTCTTGCCAATGAATGCCTTTTTCTTTTCGTTTCATGAGGCAGACATTCAATTATAGCCGTTTTCAGCCAAAAATGAAAAAAATAAAATAAAATCGATTTTGAGATTATAAAGCCATTTAAAGTGAGTGATAAGGCTTCCGAAGAAATGGGTGACTATAAATGGACTTTTCTTGCCAATGAATATATTTTTCTACAGGTTTCCTAAGATAGACATTCAATTACAATATTTTCTAACTAAAAAAGTCAAAAAGTTCAACTTAAAATCAATTATGAGATTATAAAACCCTTTAAAGTGAGTAATAAGGCTTCTGAAAGAATGGGTGATTATAAATAGAGTTTTCTTACCAATGAATACCTTTTTCCTCACGTTTCTTAAGGTTGACATTCAATTATAATCTGTTTCGGCAAAAAATGCGCAAAGAATTCAAATTTAAATCAATTTTGAGATTATAAAAGCAGTTAAAATGAGTAATGTGGCTTTTAATGTAATGGGTGAAAATAAATGGACTTCTCATCCCAATGAAAGCCTTTTTATTCTTGTTTGTCAGGCTAAACATTCAATTATATTATGTTTTAACCAAAAATGTAAAAAAACTTTAACTTAAAATCAATTATGAGATTATAAAACAATTTAAAGTGCGTAATAAGGCTTTTGAAGAAATGGGTGACTATAAATGGACTTTTCTTGCCAATGAATGCATTTTTCTTCACGTTTCTTAAGCTAGACATTCAATTAAATTATGTTTTAATAAAAAATGTAAAAAAAAAATTCAACTTAAAATAAATTTTGAGTTATAAAACCATTTAAAGTGACTAATAAGGCTTTTAAAGGAGTACGTGACTATAATGGACCTTTCTTGCCAATGAATATCTTTTTCTTCACATTACTCAAGGTAAACATTCAATTATAATTTGTTCAAACCAAAAAACATCAAAATATACATCCTAAAATCAATTATGAGGTTATAAAAATCATTTAAAATGAGTAGAAAGGCTTTTGAAAGAATTAGTGACTATAATTAGAGTTTTCTTGCCAATGAATGCCTTTTCTTTACATTTCTCAAGCTAGACATTTAATTATAATCTATTTTAACCAAAAATGTGTAAAGAATTCAAATTTAAATCATTTCGAGATTATAAAACCATTGAAAGTGAGTAATAAGGCTTTTAAAGGAATGGGTGACTATAAATGAACCTTTCTTGGCAAGGAATACCTTTTTCTTAACGTTTCTCAAGGCAAACATTCAATTATAATCTGTCCAAACCTAACAACATCAAAATATACATCCTAAATTCAATTATGAACTTATAAAAACCATTTAAAATGAGTAATAGGGCTTTTGAAGAAATGAATGACTATAAATGGAGTTTTCTTGCTAATAAATGTCTTTTTCTTCACGTTGCTTGAGGTGGACATTCAATTATAATCTGTTTTAACCAAAAATGTACAAAGAATTCAAATTTAAATGAATTTTGAGATTATAAAACAATTTAAAACGAGTAATAAGGCATTCGAAGGAATGGGTGGCTATAAATAGACTTTTCTTGCCAATGAAAGCCTTTTTCTTTTCGTTTCTTGAGGCAGACAT
>NW_018397893.1:145-280 GCF_002168275.2 Theobroma umbraticum | reverse complement strand
GATTTTGAGATTATAAAGCCATTTAACGTGAGTAATAAGGCTTTCGAAGAAATGTGTGACTATAAATGGACTTTTCTTGCTAATGAATATATTTTTCTACAGGTTTCCCAAGGCAGACATTCAATTACAATATTT
>NW_018397893.1:0-120 GCF_002168275.2 Theobroma umbraticum | reverse complement strand
AACTTAAAATCAATTATGAGATTATAAAACCCTTTAAAGTGAGTAATAAGGCTTATGAAAGAATGGGAGACTATAAATAGAGTTTTCTTGCCAATGAATGCCTTTTTCTTCACATTTCTT
>NW_018397892.1:1416-1535 GCF_002168275.2 Theobroma umbraticum | reverse complement strand
TAGATTATATTTAAATGTTTACCTTGAGAAACGTGAAGAAACAACCATTCATTGACAATAAAAGCCCATTTATAGTTACCTATGCCTTCACAAGCTTTATTACTTGCTTTAAATGGTTT
>NW_018397892.1:1302-1406 GCF_002168275.2 Theobroma umbraticum | reverse complement strand
TACTTGATTTTAACTTGAAGTTTTTACATTTTCATTAAAATATATTATAATTGAGTGTATACGTTGAGAAACATGAAGTAAAAGCCATCCATTGACAAGAAAAG
>NW_018397892.1:961-1106 GCF_002168275.2 Theobroma umbraticum | reverse complement strand
TTTGTTACATTTCTTGTTAAAATATATTATAATTGAATGTCTGCCTCAAGAAACGTAAAGCAAAAGCCACCCATTGACAAGAAAAGTTCATTTATAGTCATCCGTGCCTTCAAAAGCCTTATTACTCGCTTTAAATAATTTTATA
>NW_018397892.1:617-757 GCF_002168275.2 Theobroma umbraticum | reverse complement strand
TTTAAGTTGAATTTGTTTATATTTTTGGTTAAAATATATCATAATTGAATGTCTGCCTCAGAAAACATGAAGCAAAAGCCATCTACTGTTAAGAAAAGTCCATTTATAGTTACTCAAGCCTTTGAAAACCTTATTACTCG
>NW_018397892.1:271-414 GCF_002168275.2 Theobroma umbraticum | reverse complement strand
TTAAGCTGAATTTTTTTACATTTTTTGTTAAAACATATTATGATTGAATGTTTGGCTCAGGAAACGTGAAAAAAAAGACATTTATTGGCAACAAAAGTCTATTTATAGTCACCCATACCTCCAAAGCCTTATTACTTGCTTTA
>NW_018397892.1:0-151 GCF_002168275.2 Theobroma umbraticum | reverse complement strand
CAAAAAACATGAAGAAAAAGACATTCATTGATCAGAAAAGTTTATTTATAGTCATTCATGCCTTTGGAAGACTTATTACTTACTTTAAATAGTTTTATAATCTTATAATTGATTTTAAGTTAATTTTTTTTACTTTTTTGCTTTAAATGGA
>NW_018397891.1:0-1103 GCF_002168275.2 Theobroma umbraticum | reverse complement strand
CATGCTTTCCAAATGTGTAAACTAAACAAACAAGCTAAGGAGGGGTTATAAGTACTTATTTAAATAGAAAAACAAAAACTAATTAATATAACAACTAAAACTAAAAGGATATACTTGGGTTGGCTCCCAAAAAGCGCTTCTTTATAGTCACTAGCTTGACTATGATACTTTTTTATTTGTTGTCAACTAAAGTACTTGAGGATCTTTGGTGATCCAATTCATCTCCCAAGTAATGTTGAAGATGTTGGCCATTCATTCTGAATGTTCCAGTAGTTTCACTAGAAATATCAGCTGCACCACACTAATAGACCTTAACCACCTTGTACGGACCTGACCACTTTGATTTTTGTTTCCATGGAAGGAGCTTGATTGATTTGGTCAACAACACTTGTTGTCCCACCTTAAAATTAAGATTAACTGAGGGTGGTGGATCATGCTCATCATAACACTATCTAGTTTTAAGATCTGGTGACGATGGATCTAGTTCAAGAACTTATGCTTGCTTACTTATAAAGTGTGGAGTAGGATTACCTTTACCTAAGTCTACTCTATAGCATTAAGTCGTGTTCGAAGGATGCTTAGTTGCATTGAAAATAGTAAATTCAACTACCTTCTCTCTAACTCTGAAAGTTATTTTGTCTTCCCTTACATCAATTAATGTGGTTGCAGTGGCCAAGAATAGATGTCCTAATAGGATCGAAACCTCTTGATCCTCCTCTATCTTAAGTACTATGAAGTCTACTAGAATGAATAGTTTCCTAACTTTAATACATTCTCTATCACCCCACAGAGGTCCCTTATCATTCTGTCAGCTGACTATAAGGTGGTTGTAGTAGGTTAAATCTCCATCAATCCAGGTCTTTTAGTAGCAGACAAAGGCATAATTAAGACATTAGCACCTAAATCAGATAAAGCTTTTGAAAGTTAAAATTTCCAATTGAGCAAGGGGTAGAAAAACTCCCTGGTTCCTTAAGCTTTAGTGAAAGCTTGTTCTAGATAATTGCATTACACTCCTCAATGAGTGTAATTGTCTTAAAGTCCTCCAGTCTCCTATTCTTTGTCAATATGTGCTTCCAAAACTTCACATATGATGGCATTTGCTC
>NW_018397890.1:1908-2071 GCF_002168275.2 Theobroma umbraticum | reverse complement strand
ATAAGGCTTTTGAAAGAATGGGTGACTATAAATTGACTTTTCTTGCTAATGAATGATTTTTCTTTATGTTTTCGGAGGTAGATGTTCAATTATAGTCTGTTTTAACCGCAATGTATAAAAATTCAACTTAAAATCAATTATGAGATTATAAAATCATTTAAAG
>NW_018397890.1:1291-1409 GCF_002168275.2 Theobroma umbraticum | reverse complement strand
CCTAATGAATGGCTTTTCTTCACATTTTCTAAGTAGCACATTCAATTATAATTTTCTTTAACCAAAAATGTATAAAAATTCAACTTAAAATCAATTATGAAATTATAAAACCATTTAA
>NW_018397890.1:1096-1214 GCF_002168275.2 Theobroma umbraticum | reverse complement strand
ATCCAATTAAAGTGAGTAATAAGGCTTTTGAAAGAATGGGTGACTATAAATGGAACTTTCTTGCTAATGAATGGCTTTTCTTCACATTTTCTGAAGCAGACATACAATTATAGTCTGT
>NW_018397890.1:488-633 GCF_002168275.2 Theobroma umbraticum | reverse complement strand
CAATTATAATTTGGTTTGACTAAAAATGAATAAAAATTCAATTTAAAATCAATTATGAGATTATAAAACTATTTCAAGTGAGTAATAAGGTATTTGAAGGAATGAGTAACTATAAATGGACTTTTCTTGCCAATGGATGCTTTTT
>NW_018397890.1:0-173 GCF_002168275.2 Theobroma umbraticum | reverse complement strand
GAGTAATAAGGCTTTTAAAAGAATGGGTGACTATAAATGGGCTTTTATTACCAATGAATGGCTTTTCTTCGTGTTTCCTGAAGTAGACATTCAACTATAGTTTGTTTTAACCAAAAAAGCAAAAACATTCAACTTAAAATCAATTATGAGGTTATAAAACCATTTAAAGCGAG
>NW_018397889.1:16424-16540 GCF_002168275.2 Theobroma umbraticum | reverse complement strand
TTTTTCTTCTCAATGAATGGCTTTTTCAATACTTTTCATGAGGTAGGCTTTCAATTATGGTCTGTTTTAAAGAAAAATATAAAAATATTCAACTTAAAATCAATTATGAGACTATA
>NW_018397889.1:15889-16005 GCF_002168275.2 Theobroma umbraticum | reverse complement strand
TTTCTTGAGATAGACTTTCAATTATAGTAAGTTTTAATCAAAAATGTAAAACAATTCAACTAAAAATCAATTATGAGAGTATAAAACCATTTAAAGCGAGTAATAAGCTTTTTGAA
>NW_018397889.1:15435-15615 GCF_002168275.2 Theobroma umbraticum | reverse complement strand
ATGTAAAAAAATTCAACTTCAAATCAATTATGAGATTATAAAACTATTTAAATCAAGTAATAAACCTTTTGAAGGAATAGGTGACTCTAAATCGACTTTTCTTAACAATGAATGCTTGTTTCTTCCCATTTCTAGTGGTAGACATTCAATTATAGTATGTTTTAATCAAAAATATAAAAA
>NW_018397889.1:15346-15425 GCF_002168275.2 Theobroma umbraticum | reverse complement strand
AAAATCAATTATGAGATTATAAAACTATTTAAAGCTAGTAATAAGCTTTTTTCAATGAATAGGTGACTCTAAATGGACT
>NW_018397889.1:15242-15336 GCF_002168275.2 Theobroma umbraticum | reverse complement strand
ATGAATGCTTGTTTCTTCACGTTTCCAGAAGTAGACACTCAATTATAGTCTATTTTAACAAAAAATATAAAAAAATTGAACTTAAAATCAATTA
>NW_018397889.1:15091-15229 GCF_002168275.2 Theobroma umbraticum | reverse complement strand
CTATTTAAAGCAAATAATAAGATTTTTGAAGGAATCGGTGACTCTAAATGGACTAATCTTGTCAATGAATGCTTGTTTCCGGAAGTTTCTCGAGGTAGATAAACAATTATAGTCTGTTTTTAAAAAAATATAAAATAA
>NW_018397889.1:14665-14811 GCF_002168275.2 Theobroma umbraticum | reverse complement strand
AATTATAGTCTATTTTAACAAAAAATATAAAACAATTCAACTTAAAATCAATTAAGAAACTATAAAACTATTTAAACCAAATAATAAGCTTTTTGAAAGAATGAGTGACACTAAATAGACTTTTCTTGTCAATGAATGCTTGTTTC
>NW_018397889.1:14046-14175 GCF_002168275.2 Theobroma umbraticum | reverse complement strand
CTTGTTAATGAATGCTTGTTTCTTCATGTTTCTTGAGGTAGACATTCAATTATAATATATTTTAATTAAAAATGTAAACAAATTCAATTTAAAATCAATTATGAGATTATAAAACCATTTAAAGTGAGT
>NW_018397889.1:13357-13508 GCF_002168275.2 Theobroma umbraticum | reverse complement strand
AAATCAATTATGATATTATAAAACTATTTAAAGCGAGTAATAAGCCTTCTGAAGAAATGGGTGACTCTAAATAGATTTTTCTTATCAATGAATGCCTGTTTCTTCACGTTTCTCGAGTTAGACATTCAATTATAGTATGCTTTAATCAAAA
>NW_018397889.1:13184-13342 GCF_002168275.2 Theobroma umbraticum | reverse complement strand
ACTTAAAATCAATTATGAGATTATAAAACCATTTAATGCGAGTAATAAGGTTTTTGAAGGAATGAGTGACTCTAAATGGACTTTAGTTATCAATGAAAACTTGTTTCTTCACGTTTCTCAAGGTAGACATTCAGTTATAGTCTATTTTAATAAAAAAA
>NW_018397889.1:12835-13095 GCF_002168275.2 Theobroma umbraticum | reverse complement strand
AACTATAAAACTATTTAAAGCAAATAATAAGCTTTTTGAAGGAATGAGTGGCACCAAATAAATTTTTCTTGTCAATGAATACTTGTTTTTGCACGTTTCTCGAGGTAAATAATCAATTACAGTCAGTTTTAACAAAGAATGTAAAAATATTCAATGCGAGTAATAAGCCTTTTGAAGGAATGGATGACTCTAAATGGATTTTTTTTGTGAATGAATGTTTGTTTCTTCCCGTTTCTTAAGGTAGACATTCAATTATAGTA
>NW_018397889.1:12348-12510 GCF_002168275.2 Theobroma umbraticum | reverse complement strand
AATTATGAGATTATAAAACTATTTAAAGCAAATAATAAGCTTTTCGAAGGAATGTGCGACTCTAAATGGACTTTTCTTGTCAATGAATGCTTGTTTCTGTACGTTTCTTGAGGTAGACAATCAATTATAGTCTGTTTTAACAAAAAAGGTAAAATAATTCAA
>NW_018397889.1:12072-12248 GCF_002168275.2 Theobroma umbraticum | reverse complement strand
TTCAATTATAGTATGTTTTAATCAAAAATGTAAAACAATTCAACTTAAAATCAAATTATGAGATTAGAAAACTACTTAAAGCGAGTAATAAACCTTTTGAAGGAATAGGTGACTCTAAATGTACTTTTCTTATCAATGAATGCTTGTTTCTTCACGTTTCTAGAGGTAGACATTCA
>NW_018397889.1:11848-12017 GCF_002168275.2 Theobroma umbraticum | reverse complement strand
AGATTATAAAACTATTTAAAGCGAGCAATAAACCTTTTGAAGGAATAGGTGACTCTAAATGAACTTTTCTTATCAATGAATGTTTGTTTCTGCACGTTTCTTGACGTAGACATTCAATTATAGCATGTTTTAATTAAAAATATAAAAAAATTCAACTTAAAATCAATTA
>NW_018397889.1:11403-11522 GCF_002168275.2 Theobroma umbraticum | reverse complement strand
TATCAATGAATGCTTGTTTCTTCATGTTTCTCGAGGTAGACATTCAATTATACTATCTTTTAATCAAAAAATGTAAAAAAATTCAACTTAAAATCAAATTATGAGATTATAAAATTATT
>NW_018397889.1:10850-11045 GCF_002168275.2 Theobroma umbraticum | reverse complement strand
TTTTTGAAGGATTGGGTGACTCTAAATGGACTTTTCTTGTCAATGAATGCTTGTCTCTTCACGTTTCTCAAGGTAGACATTCAATTATTGTCTATTTTAACAAATAATATAAAAAAATTGAACTTAAAATCAGTTATGAGATTATAAAACTATGTAATGCGAGTAATAAATTTTTTGAAGAAATGGGTGACTCTA
>NW_018397889.1:10682-10782 GCF_002168275.2 Theobroma umbraticum | reverse complement strand
TGTTTTAATGAAAAATATAAAATAATTCAACTGAAAATCAATTATTAGATTATAAAACTATTTAAAGCGAGAAATAAGCCTTTTGAAGGAATGGATGACT
>NW_018397889.1:10356-10582 GCF_002168275.2 Theobroma umbraticum | reverse complement strand
TTTAACAAATAATATAAAAAAATTGAACTTAAAATCAATTATGAAATTATAAAAGTATTTAAAGCAAATAATAAGATTTTTGAAAGAATCGGTGAGTCTAAATAGATTTTTCTTAACAATGAATGCTTGTTTCTGCACATTTCCTGAGGTAGACAATCAATAATAGTCTATTTTAATAAAAATTATAAAAAAGCTCAACTTAAAATCAATTATGAGATTATAAAAC
>NW_018397889.1:10141-10346 GCF_002168275.2 Theobroma umbraticum | reverse complement strand
AAATAATAAGCTTTTTGAAGGAATGGGTGACTCCAAATAGACTTTTCCTGTCAATGAATACTTGTTTCTACACGTTTCTCGAGATGAAAAATCAATTATAGTCAATTTTAACAAAGAATGTAAAAAAATTCAACTTAAAATCAATTATGAGATTAAAACACTATTTAAAGCAAATAATAAGCTTTTCAAAGGAATAGGTGACTCC
>NW_018397889.1:9659-9868 GCF_002168275.2 Theobroma umbraticum | reverse complement strand
TTTCTCGAGGTAGACATTCAATTATAGTCTATGTTAATAAAAAATATAAAAAAACAACTTAAAATCAATTAGGAAACTATAAAACTATTAAAAGTGAATAATAAGCTTTTTGAAGGAATGAGTGACACTAAATAAACTTTTCTTGTCAATAAATATTTGTTTTTGCACGTTTCTCGAGGTAAACAATCAATTATAGTCAGTTTTAACAA
>NW_018397889.1:9527-9649 GCF_002168275.2 Theobroma umbraticum | reverse complement strand
TGCTTGTTTCCATACGTTTCTTAAGGTAGACAATCAATTATAGTCTGTTTTAACAATAAATGTAAAATAATTCAACTTAAAATAAATTATGAGATTATAAAACTATTTAAAGCGAGTAATAA
>NW_018397889.1:9065-9175 GCF_002168275.2 Theobroma umbraticum | reverse complement strand
AGAAATGAGTGACACTAAATAGACTTTTCTTGTCAATGAATGTTTGTTTCTGCACGTTTCTCGAGGAAAACAATCAATTATAGTCTGTTTTAACAAAAAATGTAAAAAAA
>NW_018397889.1:8908-9055 GCF_002168275.2 Theobroma umbraticum | reverse complement strand
AATCAATTATGAGATTATAAAACTATTTAAAGCAAACAATAAGCTTTTCGAAGGAATGGGCGACTCTAAATGGACTTTTCTTGTCAATGAATACTTGTTTCTGCACGTTTCCTGAGGTAGACAATCAATTATAGTCTGTTTTAACAA
>NW_018397889.1:8640-8808 GCF_002168275.2 Theobroma umbraticum | reverse complement strand
GAGTGACTCTAAATGGACTTTTCTTGTCAATGAATGCTTGTTTCTGCACGTTTCTTGAGGTAAATAATCAATTATAGACTGTTTTAATAAAAAATGAAAAAAAAAGTCAACTTAAAATCAATTATGAGATTCTAAAACTATTTAAAGCAAATAATAAGCTTTTTGAAA
>NW_018397889.1:8465-8630 GCF_002168275.2 Theobroma umbraticum | reverse complement strand
CTCTAAATAGACTTTTCTTATCAATGAATGCTTGTTTCTGCACGTTTCCCAAGGTAGACAATCGATTATAGTCTGTTTTAACAAAAAATATAAAACAATTCTACTTAAAACCAATTTTGAGATTATAAAACTATTTAAAGCGAGTAATAAGCCTTTTGAAGGAAT
>NW_018397889.1:8046-8195 GCF_002168275.2 Theobroma umbraticum | reverse complement strand
AGATTATAAAACCATTTAAAGCGAGTAATAAGGTTTTTGAAAGAATTGGTGACTCTAAATTGACTTTTCTTATAAATGAATGCTTGTTTTTTCAAGTTTCTCGAGGTAGACATCCAATTATAGTATGTTTTAATCAAAAATATAAAAAA
>NW_018397889.1:7840-7959 GCF_002168275.2 Theobroma umbraticum | reverse complement strand
AAAACCGTTTAAAGCAAGTAATAAGCTTTTTGAAAGAATGGGTGACTCTAAATGAACTTTTCTTATCAATTAATGCTTGTTTCTTCATGTTTCTCGAGGTAGACATTCAATTATAGTAT
>NW_018397889.1:7472-7668 GCF_002168275.2 Theobroma umbraticum | reverse complement strand
AATTATAGTCTATTTTATTAAAAAATGTAAAACAATTTAACTTAAAATCAATTAAGAAATTATAAAACTATTTAAAGTAAATAATAAGCATTTTGAAAGAGTGAGTGACTCTAAATGGACTTTTCTTGTCAATGAATCCTTGTTTTTAAAGGTTTCCTGAGGTAAATAATCAATTATAGACTGTTTTAATAAAAAA
>NW_018397889.1:7295-7462 GCF_002168275.2 Theobroma umbraticum | reverse complement strand
TTCAACTTAAAATCAATTATGAGATTAAAAAACTATTTAAAGCAAATAATAAACTTTTTGAAGGAATAGGTGACTCTAAATGGACTTTTTCTGTCAATGAATGCTTGTTTCTGCACGTTTCCTGAGGTAGACAATTGATTATAGTCTGTTTTAACAAAAAATGTAAA
>NW_018397889.1:6928-7111 GCF_002168275.2 Theobroma umbraticum | reverse complement strand
TTATAAAATTATTTAAAGCGAGTAATAAGATTTTTGAAAGAATGGGTGACTCCAAATGGACTTTTCTTGTCAATGAATGTTTGTTTCTTCACATTTCTCGAAGTAGACATTCAATTATACTATATTTATTAAAAAATATAAAAAAATTGAACTTAAAATCAATTATGAGATTATAAAACTATT
>NW_018397889.1:6277-6592 GCF_002168275.2 Theobroma umbraticum | reverse complement strand
CAATTATGAGATTATAAAACTATTTAAAGCAAATAATAAGCTTTTTGAAGGAATCAGTGACTCTAAATGGATTTTTCTTGTCAATGAATGGCTTTTTCTATACCTTTCATGAGGGAAGCTTTTAATTATAGTCTGTTTTAAAGAAAAATCTAAAAAAATTCAACTCAAAATCAATTATGAGACTATAAAATAATTTAAAGTGGGTAGTAAGGTTTTTAAAGGAATGAGTGACTATAAATAGACTTTTCTTCCAAATGAATAGCTTTTTCTGCATGTTTCCCAAGGCAGACATTCAAATATAGTCTGTTTTAACAA
>NW_018397889.1:6023-6177 GCF_002168275.2 Theobroma umbraticum | reverse complement strand
TAATCTCATAATTGATTTTAAGTTGAATTTTTTTACATTTTTTACTAAAACATACTATAATTGAATGTCTACCTCAAGAAACGTGAAGAAACAAGCAGTAATTGATAAGAAAAGTCCATTTAGAGTCACCCATTCTTTCAAAAACCTTATTACT
>NW_018397889.1:5235-5345 GCF_002168275.2 Theobroma umbraticum | reverse complement strand
TTCATTGACAAGAAAAGTCCATTTAAAGTCACCCATTCCTTCAAAAATCTTATTATTTGCTTTAAATAGTTTTATAATCTCATAACTGATTTTAAGTTGAATTTTTTTAC
>NW_018397889.1:4880-5061 GCF_002168275.2 Theobroma umbraticum | reverse complement strand
AGTCACTCATTCTTTCAAAAAGCTTATTATTTGCTTTAAATAGTTTTATAATTTTTTAATTGATTTTAAGTTGAATTTTTTTACATTTGTTTTCAAATAGACTATAATTAAATGTCTACCTCGAGAAACGTGAAGAAACAAGCATTCATTGATAAGAAAAATTCATTTATAGTCACCATTC
>NW_018397889.1:4241-4375 GCF_002168275.2 Theobroma umbraticum | reverse complement strand
AGAAACAAGCATTCATTGACAAGAAAAGTCCATATAAAGTCACTCATTTCTTCAAAAGGCTTATTACTCGCTTTAAATAGTTTATAATTTCATAATTGATTTTAAGTTGAATATTTTTACATTTTTTGTTAAAA
>NW_018397889.1:3978-4093 GCF_002168275.2 Theobroma umbraticum | reverse complement strand
TTCAATAGCCTTATTACTCAGTTTAAATGATTTTATAATCTCATACTTGAATTTGGGTCGAATGTTTTTACATTTTTTTAAAAACAGACAATAATTGAGTGTTTAACTAGAGAAA
>NW_018397889.1:3824-3953 GCF_002168275.2 Theobroma umbraticum | reverse complement strand
TATAATCTCATAATTAATTTTAAGCTGAATTTTTTTACATTTTTGATTAAAACATACAAAATTGAATGTCTACTTTGAGAAACGTGAAGAAACAAGCATTCATTAATAAAAAAAGTCCATTTAGAGTCA
>NW_018397889.1:2927-3724 GCF_002168275.2 Theobroma umbraticum | reverse complement strand
TATTTGCTTTAAATAGTTTTATAGTTTCCTAATTGATTTTAAGTTGAATTTTTTGACATTTTTATTAAAATAGACTATAATTGAATGTGTACCTTGAGAAACGTGAAGAAACAAGCATTCATTGATAACTAAAGTTCATTTAGAGTCACCAATTTCTTCAAAAACCTTAGTACTCGCATTAATTGGTTTTATAATCTCATAATTGATTTTAAGTTGAATTTTTTTATATTTTTTATTAAAACATACTATAATTGAACGTTTACCTCAAGAAATATGAAGAAAAAAGCATTCATTGAAAAGAAAAGTCCATTTAGAGTCACCCATTCCTTCAAAAGCCTTATTGCTCGTTTTAAATAGTTTTATAATCTCATAACTGATTTTAAATTGAATTTTTTTTACATTTTTGGTTAAAATAGACTAAAATTGATTGTTTATCTTGAGAAACATGTAAAAAAAGCCAGTTATTGAAAAAAAAGTCCATTTATAATCACTCATTCCTTCAAAAGGCTTATTACCCGCTTTTAACGATTTTATAACCTAATAATTGATTTTAAGTTGAATTTTTTTGTATTTTTTTAAAAATAGACTATAATTGAATACCTGCCTTGAGAAACGTGTAGAAAATGCTTACTCATTGAGAACAAAAGTCTATTTATAGTCACCCATTCCTTCGAAAGCTTTATTACTCGGTTTAAATGATTTTATAATCTCATAATTGATTTTAGGTTGAATTTTTTTATAATTTTTTTAAAAATAGACAATAATTCAATGTCTAACTCGAGAAATGTGCAGTAAAA
>NW_018397889.1:2194-2327 GCF_002168275.2 Theobroma umbraticum | reverse complement strand
TACATTTTTTGTTAAAACAGACTATAATTAATTGTCTACCTCGAGAAACATATAGAAAAAGCCATTCATTGAGAAGAAAAGTCTATTTCTAGTCACTAATTCCTTTAAAAGGTTTATTACCCGCTTTTAATGG
>NW_018397889.1:1934-2115 GCF_002168275.2 Theobroma umbraticum | reverse complement strand
TTGGGAAACGTGTAGAAAAAGCTTATTTATTGAAAACAAAAGTAAATTTATTGTCGCTCATTCCTTCAATAGACTTATTACTCAGCTTAAATGATTTTATAATCTCATAATTGAATATAGGTCATATATTTTTTATATTTTTCTTTAAAACAGATAATAATTGAATGTTTAACTCAAGAGA
>NW_018397889.1:1445-1559 GCF_002168275.2 Theobroma umbraticum | reverse complement strand
AAGAAACAAGCATTCATTGATAAGAAAAGTCCATTTAGAGTCGCCCATTTCTTCCAAAACTTTATTACTCGTATTAAATGGTTTTATAATCTCATAATTGATTTTAAGTTTAAT
>NW_018397889.1:1261-1415 GCF_002168275.2 Theobroma umbraticum | reverse complement strand
TAAATAGTTTTATAATCTCATAATTGATTTTAAGTTGAATTTTTTTATAGTTTTGACTAAAACACACTATAATTGAATGTTTACCTCAAGAAACGTGAACAAACAAGCATTCATTGACAAGAAAAATCCATTTAGAGTCATCCATTCCTTCAAA
>NW_018397889.1:887-1008 GCF_002168275.2 Theobroma umbraticum | reverse complement strand
AATCACCTATTCCTTCAAAAGGTTTATTACTCGCTTTAAATAGTTTTATAATCTTCTAATTTGATTGTACGTTGAAGTTTTTTACATTTTTGATTAAAACATACTATAATTGAATGTCTAC
>NW_018397889.1:759-877 GCF_002168275.2 Theobroma umbraticum | reverse complement strand
ATGAAGAAACAAGCATTCATTGATAAGAAAAGTTCATTTAGAGTCACCCATATCTTCAAAAACTTTATTACTCGCATTAAATAGTTTTATAATCTCATAATTGATTTTAAGTTTAATT
>NW_018397889.1:0-131 GCF_002168275.2 Theobroma umbraticum | reverse complement strand
TTTAGAGTCACCGATTCTTTCAAAAGCTTATTACTCACTTTAAATAGTTTTATAATCTCAGAATTGATTTTACGTTAAATTTTTTTATATTTTTTATTAAAACATACTATAATTGAATGTTTACCTCGAGA
>NW_018397888.1:2661-2765 GCF_002168275.2 Theobroma umbraticum | reverse complement strand
TTCTTCACGTTTCTTGTGTTCGACATTCAATTATAGTCTATTTTAATGAAAAATATAAAAAAACTAAACTTAAAATCAATTATAAGATTAGAAAACCATTTAAA
>NW_018397888.1:2433-2651 GCF_002168275.2 Theobroma umbraticum | reverse complement strand
AGGCTTTTGAAGGAATAAGTGACTATAAATAGACTTTTCTTATCAATAAATATGCTTTTCTTCACGTTTTCCAAGATAGATATTCAATTATAGTTTGTTTTAATCAAAAATGTAAAAAAATTTATCTTAAAATCAATTCTTAGATCGTAAAACCATTTAAAGTGAGTAATAAGGCTTTTCAAGGAATGAGAGGCTGTAAATAGACTTTTCTTGCCAAT
>NW_018397888.1:2060-2282 GCF_002168275.2 Theobroma umbraticum | reverse complement strand
GAAAAATGTAAAAAAATTAAACTTAAAATCAATTATGAGATTATAAAACCATTTGGAATGAGTAAAATGGCTGTTGAAGGAATGAGAGGCTATAAGTGGACTTTTCGTATATATTAATACTTTTTTCTTCATGTTTCTTGAGGCAGACATTCAATTATGATCCGTTTTAATGAAAAATGTAAAAAAAATTCAACTTAAAATCAATTATGAGAGTAGAAAACC
>NW_018397888.1:1921-2035 GCF_002168275.2 Theobroma umbraticum | reverse complement strand
ACTATAAATAGACTTTTCTTACCAATGAAAGCTCTTTTCTTCATGTTTCTCAAGGTAGACATTCAATTATTGTCTATTTTAATCAAAACTGTAAAAAACTTCAATGTAAAATCA
>NW_018397888.1:1725-1886 GCF_002168275.2 Theobroma umbraticum | reverse complement strand
AAGGCTTTTAAAGGAATGAGAGGCTGTAAATAGACTTTTCTTGCCAATGAATACTTTTTTCTGTACATTTCTCAAGGTTGACATTCAATTATATTCTATTTTAATGAAAAATGTAAAACAATTAAATTTAAAATCAATTATGAGATTATAAAACCATTTAG
>NW_018397888.1:1549-1715 GCF_002168275.2 Theobroma umbraticum | reverse complement strand
AAGGCTGTTGAAGGACTGAGAGGCTATAAATAGACTTTTGTTAACAATGAATGCTTTTTTTTTATGGTTCACGAGGTAGACATTCAATTATAGCTTGTTTTAACAAAAACATGTAAAAATATTCAACTTAAAATCAATTATGAGAGTAGAAAACCTTTTAAAGCGA
>NW_018397888.1:1394-1539 GCF_002168275.2 Theobroma umbraticum | reverse complement strand
TTTCGAAGGAATGGGTGACTATAAATGGACTTTTCTTACTAATGAATACTTTTGTCTTCATGTTTCTCAAGATAAATAGTAAATTATTGTTTGCTTTAATCAAAAATGTAAAAAAATTCAACTTAAAATCAATTATTAGATTATA
>NW_018397888.1:916-1067 GCF_002168275.2 Theobroma umbraticum | reverse complement strand
TTTAGAACGAGTAAAAAGGCTATTAAAGGAATGAGAGGCTATAAACAGACTTTTTTTATCAAGGAATGCTTTTTTCTTCATGTTTTTCAAGGCAGACGTTCAATTATAGTTTGTTTTAATGAAAAATGTAAACAATTTCAACTTAAAATCA
>NW_018397888.1:812-906 GCF_002168275.2 Theobroma umbraticum | reverse complement strand
TATAAACTATTTAAAGTGTGTAATAAGACTTTTGAAGGAATGGGCGACTATAAATAGACTTTTCTTGCCAATGAATGTGTTTTTCTTCACGTTT
>NW_018397888.1:676-783 GCF_002168275.2 Theobroma umbraticum | reverse complement strand
AAATGTAAAAAAATTCAACTTAAAATCAACTATGACATTATAAAACCATGTAAAGTGAGTAATAAATCATTTGAAGGAATGAGTGACTATAAATGGACTTTTCTTGA
>NW_018397888.1:560-666 GCF_002168275.2 Theobroma umbraticum | reverse complement strand
TTTTTCCTTCATGTTTCTCGAGATAAATATTCAATTATTATCTGTTTTAATTAAAATATAAAAAAATTAACTTAAAATCAATTATTAGATTATAAAACCATTTAAA
>NW_018397888.1:410-539 GCF_002168275.2 Theobroma umbraticum | reverse complement strand
GGAATGAGAGGCTATAAATAGACTTTTCTTGCCAATGAATGCTTTTTTTCTTCATATTTCTTGAGGTAAACATTCAATTATAGCTTGTTTTAACGAAAAATGTAAAAATATTCAACTTAAAATCAATTA
>NW_018397888.1:256-393 GCF_002168275.2 Theobroma umbraticum | reverse complement strand
TTGAAGTGAGTAATATGGCTTTTGAAGGAATGGGTGACTATAAATAGACTTTTCCTGTCAATGAATGCTTTTTTCTTTACTTCTCTCAAGACAGACATTCAATTATAGTCTGTTTTAATGAAAAATGTAAAAAAATT
>NW_018397888.1:104-245 GCF_002168275.2 Theobroma umbraticum | reverse complement strand
TAATTATGAGATTATAAAATCATTTAGAACGAGTACAAAGGCTATTAAAGGAATAAGAGGCTATATATAGACTTTTCTTATCAATGAATACTTTTTTCTTCATGATTTTCATGGTAGACATTCAATTATAGTCTGTTTTAA
>NW_018397888.1:0-94 GCF_002168275.2 Theobroma umbraticum | reverse complement strand
ATAAAAAATCAACTTAAAATCAATTATGACATTATAAAACCATTTAAAGCATGTAATAAGGCTTTTAAAGGAATAGGTGACTATAAATGGACTT
>NW_018397887.1:0-2486 GCF_002168275.2 Theobroma umbraticum | reverse complement strand
AAAGTAAGGGTGGAAATGTGATTTGAAAGCAAAAGAAAGAATAATTTGGTTGCATGAAATCTTATTGGTCTTGAGGGAGGTCTAATAGGATCCAAGAGTGGAAAATGTATGAAATCTTATAGGTTCGTGGGATGGCAAAGGCTATTGGTAAGGAACAATATGCATGAAACAATATTGGGTGATAAAGTGGCCGAATGAGGGGATTTAGTGAAGTTAAAGGACATTTGGTGATTCGGTTTCAAAATTCCAAGGTAAGGAAAGTAAAAACTATCATTTTGTTTGAGATGCATGTCTTTGAACCGATTATAATGTGAGGTGTTAATTGTTGTATCAAGGATCTACAAAGATTCAAAGAATCCGATGCATGCATGCAGATGGATCTTGGAATATATGGTGATTTTGATCTAGATAAGCTATGGGTAAGTATTTTAGTATTGAAATTACAAGTAAACAAGGAAACTGATATGCATATTGATTGCCTATGTTTGTGGCAGCAATGGTGACTATGGATGTGAGGAAATTGAGAACTATATGTGTGGAACTAAAGCTAAAACCAAAAGGTAAGCATACAATGTGATTGCATGGTGTTGTGTTGGCATTGGTTATTTCATAGAATATCGATTGTATGTTAAATGATTGTAAGCAAGGGTTAATGAAAACTATGAGATTAGGTGTCAGTTAAAATTCTACTACTCAAGTATACGTGTCAAATAGATAGTATATTAGCAAGTAGAGTATCGATCCAACGGGTAATTTATTTAAAAGTTTACTAAGTAGTAAAATTATAGCAAATTAATCTTATCCAAACAATATCAAAATAATATCAAATAAAACTAAGTTAGCAAATTTAAACTAAGAAAAATCAAAATAATAAATACTCAAATAAATATTAAATCAAACAAGCCTAGGATTACAATATCCCTCACACTTTATCTAAATCTTACCTCTCTTCCTTAACTTATTTCAATGTGTTGAATCGCTAACCTAGGGTCCTAAATTATCTATAAGGGTCTCCCGACTCATCTTATAAAAATATCTATTTTAAGCAAAACACTATATCCCCATGTGAATTGAAATTAAAATAGATTCATTAAGTTCAGCCTCTAATCTGGCTACATATGGCCTATAGGTACATTCCTATCCTATACGCAAATCAAGTAATATGATCATATGCTATCCCAATTTTACTCTACACTAAACTCCCTTTCCCAAGTTTGTTTAGGTTCCCAAATCAATTTAATTGGTGGCCAAGCAATTAAAAGCATTAAGAATAAATCGAAATAAACAATTCAAATCTCATTGAAAATAAGCAAGAAAGAGATTAAAAATTTAGATTACATGTGAGTTCAATTGCAATCCTAGAAAAATAATTTAGCTCATAATATCTAATAAAAACAACATCTAAAGAAATTTAGCCATGAATCCAATTCAAAGAAAATAAGAAAAACACAAAGGTAAGAGAGAAAACTAATAGTTTGAGCTTTGTGATCTTGATTCTCCCTCCTATTCTCTTGTTTTTTTACTTTTTCCTTGACTTCAAATCTTCAGAATAGTTGCTTACTGCCTCCTATTAGAATCTATGAAAAAGGCCCCTTAAATAGGCTCCAAATAACCTAATTTTCAAAATCCCATTAACTTCTCTTATCTTTGGAAAGTCACCCAGCGTTGCGACACTACATCTCCAGTGCCGAGCTCTCTGGAAATTTGTATGTGTGCTTCCTTTCATCAACGCTGTAACCTTGTTGTTCCCGGCGCTGTGGCAGTCTATGAACTTCAAACATTAGTTTCACCTTGATATGTTTCGAACTAGGCAAAGTAGTAAACATAAAAGTTTTATCCCTTCTCTAAACTTTCCAATGGATTAAGAATCACATCAATTGGACTTCTGGATTGAAAGATATTCTCCAAATGCCGCATCATGTTTAGTCTTTGCATACTGCTATAGTGCTCCAAATTTGACAAATATTTTAACCATGATCTAGTCAGAACTGGGTGAATTAGTAAACATAAACATTGTAGGCCTTCTTTTTAAATTCTAGTGGTCCAAGAATCACCTAATTTGAAGTTCTCTAGAGAGAGATATGGTCAAAACACCAAAACATATACGTATGAAGCATCACCATACTTGCACTGATTTTCATCAAATGAGCCTTTTTCATCAATTTCCTACAAAAGCCATAAGAGAAATTAGTAATAACTACTCTTAAAGTAATTTAAAATAAAATAACCTAAAATTTAACTAAAATAATTTAAATTAATCACTTAACAAGTAATCAAACTTAAACTAGAAAAACACCAAAAATGCTAAAATTTGAAACCTAAAATCTCAAAGATCTAGCTACTTAAGCCCCCAAAATGAGTGAAAATAACTTTATATAATAGAGTTATCATTAGGTTACAAAATTATTCATTGATGTGCTGCCATGCATATGAATAAATTAATTGTATTAAGTTTATATGGTTGATAGGAAGTGTATGAGCAAAGA
>NW_018397886.1:1133-1273 GCF_002168275.2 Theobroma umbraticum | reverse complement strand
AAGGAATGGAAGGCTATAAATGGACTTTTCTTGCCAATGAATGCTTTTTTCTTCGCTTTTCTCAAGGTAGACATTCAGTTATAGTCTGTTTTAATGAAAAATATAAAAAAATTGAACTTAAATTTAGTTATGAGATTATA
>NW_018397886.1:789-926 GCF_002168275.2 Theobroma umbraticum | reverse complement strand
CTTTTGAAAGAATAGGTGACTATAAATGGACTTTTCTTGATAATGAATACTTTTACCTTCATGTCTCTCAAGATAGACATTCAATTATTGTCTGTTTTAATCATAAATGTAAAAAAATTCAAGTTAAAATCAATTAT
>NW_018397886.1:507-617 GCF_002168275.2 Theobroma umbraticum | reverse complement strand
ATAGATATTCAATTATAGTCTATTTTAATCAAAAATGTAAAAAAATTCAACTTACAATCAACTATTAGATTATAAAACCATTTAAAGTGAGTAATAAGGCTTTCGAAGGA
>NW_018397886.1:0-164 GCF_002168275.2 Theobroma umbraticum | reverse complement strand
TTCTTCATGTTTCTCAAGATAGACATTCAATTATTGTCTATTTTAATCAAAAATTTGAAAAACTTCATCATAAAATCAATTATTAGATTATAAAACTATTTAAAGTAAGCAATAAGTCTTTTGAAGGAATGAGAGGCTATAAATAGACTTTTCTTGCTAATGAA
>NW_018397885.1:1733-1932 GCF_002168275.2 Theobroma umbraticum | reverse complement strand
TCATTGGTAAGAAATGTCCATTTATAGTCACCCAAGCCTTCGAAAGCCTTATTATTCGCTTTAAATGCTCTTATAATCTCATAATTGATGTAAAGTTAAATTTTTAACATTTTTGTTCAAACAAATTATAATTAAATGTTTACCTTGAGAAACGTAAAGAAAAGCCATTCATTGGTAAGAAAAGTCCATTTATAGTCAC
>NW_018397885.1:1607-1717 GCF_002168275.2 Theobroma umbraticum | reverse complement strand
CTTATTAGTCACTTTAAATAGTTTTATAATCTTATAATTTATTATAGGTTGAATTGTTTTACATTTTTAGTTAAAACAGATTATAATTAAGTGTTTGCTTCGTAAAACAT
>NW_018397885.1:1356-1597 GCF_002168275.2 Theobroma umbraticum | reverse complement strand
TCATTTATTGGCAAGAAAAGTCCATTTATAGTCACCCATTCCTTCAAAGCCTTATTATTCACTTTAAATAGTTTTGGAATTTCATAATTGATTGTAAGTTTAATTTTTTTACATTTTCGGTTAAAACAGATTATAATTGAATATCTACTTCTAGAAATGTGAAGGACTAACGATTTATTGGCATGAAAAGTCCATTTATAATCACCCATTTCTTCAAAAGCCTTATTACTCACTTTAAATG
>NW_018397885.1:1165-1333 GCF_002168275.2 Theobroma umbraticum | reverse complement strand
TTAAGTTTATTTTTTTACATTTTTTGTTAAAAGGGATTGTAATTGAATGTCTGCCTCAGGAAGCATGAAGAAAAAGCCATTCATTGACAAGAAAAGTCCATTTATAGTCCCCAATTCCTTCAAAAGCCTTATTACTCACTTTAAATGATTTTATACTCTCATAATTGA
>NW_018397885.1:884-1040 GCF_002168275.2 Theobroma umbraticum | reverse complement strand
AAAAAAGGGCATTCATTGACAAGAAAATCTCATTTATAATTGAATGTCTGCCTTGGAAAACGTGTAGCAAAAGTCATCCATTAGCATAAAAAGTTCACTTATAGTCAGTCAAGCCTTCGAAAGCCTTATTACTTGCTTTAAATAGTTTTATAATCT
>NW_018397885.1:210-874 GCF_002168275.2 Theobroma umbraticum | reverse complement strand
TTTAAGTTGAATTTTTTTATATTTTTGGTTAAAATAGATTATAATTGATTGTATTCCTCAAAAAACGTGAAAAAAATATATTCATTGGCAAGAAAAGTCTATTTATAGTCACCCATCCCATCAAAATCCTTATTAATCACTTTAAATAGTTTTGTAATCTGATAATTGATTTTAAGTTGAATTGTTTTATATTTTTAGTTAAAACAGATTGTAATCAAATGTTTGTTGTGTGAAACATGAATGCAAAGCCATTCATTGACAAGAAAAGTCCATTTATAGTCACTCATGCCTTTAAAAGCCTTATTACTCACTTCAAATGGTTTTACAATTTCATAATTGATTTTAAGTTGAATTTTTTATATTTTTGATTAAAATAGATTATAATTGAATGTTTACCCTAGGAAACATGTAGAAAAACCCATTCATTGGCATGAAAAGCCCATTTATAGTAACCTAAGTCTTTGGAAGGCATATTATTAGCGTGAAATTGGTTTTATAATCTCATAATTGATTTTAAGTTAAAGTTTTTATATTTATAATTAAAATATATTATAATTGAATGTCTGTCTTGAGAAACGTAAAAAAAAAAGCCATCTATTGGCATAAAAAGTCCACCTATAGCCACTCGGACCTTCGAAAGCCTTATTACTCGCTTTAAATGGTT
>NW_018397885.1:0-200 GCF_002168275.2 Theobroma umbraticum | reverse complement strand
ATAATTGATTTTAAGTTGAATTTTTTTAAATTTCTGGTTAAACCATATTATAATTGATTGTCTGCCTTAGAAAATGTGAAGAAAAAGGCATTCATTGGCAAGCAAAGTCCATTTATTGTCACCCATTCTCTCAAAAGCCTTATTAATCACTTTAAATAATTTTGTAATCTCATAATTGATTTTAAGTTGAATTTTTTTAC
>NW_018397884.1:20467-20599 GCF_002168275.2 Theobroma umbraticum | reverse complement strand
CTAGAAAAACATGGAGAAAAAGATATTCATTGGTAAGAAAAGTCATTTATAGTCACCCATTCCTTCAAAAGCCTTATTACTTACTTTAAATTGCTTTATAATCTCATAATTGATTTTAAGTTGAATTCTTTT
>NW_018397884.1:18843-20023 GCF_002168275.2 Theobroma umbraticum | reverse complement strand
AGTTGAATGTCTACCTTAAGAAACGTGAAGAAAAAGATATTCACTGGTAAAAAAAGTCCATTTATAGTTACCCATTCCTTTAAAAGCATTATTACTTGCTTTAAATGGTTTTATAATCTCATAATTGATTTTAAGTTGAATTTTTTTAGATTTTTGGTTAAAACAGACTATAATTTAATATTTACATTGAGAAACATAAAGAAAAAAGTATTCATTGGTACCAAAAGTCATTTATAGTCTCCTATTTCTTCAAAAGCCTTTTTACTTGCTTTAAATTGTTTTATAATCTCATAATTGATTTTAAGTTGAGTTTTTTATATTTTTAGTTAAAACAGACTATAATTGAATGTTTACCTTAAGAAACGTGAAGAAACAAGCATTCATTAGCAAGACAAGTCCATTTGTAGTCTCCTATTCCTTCAAAAGCCTTATTACTCTTATTAAATGATTTTATAATGTCAAAATTGATTTTAAGCTCAATTTTTTTTACATTATTGGTTAACACAGATTATAATTGAATGTCTAGCTCGAGTAACATGAAGCAAAAGACATTCATTGGTAAGAAAAGTCTATTTATAGTCACCCATTCCTTCAAAAACCATATTACTCGCTTCAAATGGTTTTATAATCTCATAATTGATTTTAAGCTGAATTGTTTTTGTATTTTTGGTTAGAATAGACTATAATTAAAGCTCTACTTTGAGAAACGTGAAGAAAAAGATATTCACTGGAATAAAAAGTCCTTTTATAGTTACCCATTCCTTCAAAAGCCTTATTACTCGCTTTAAATGGTTTTATAATCTCATAATTGATTTTAAGTTGAATTTGTTTAGATTTCAGTTAAAACAGAGTATAATTGAATGTTTACCTCAAGAAATGTAAAGAAAAAAGCATTCATTGGAAGGAAAAGTCTATTTATAGTCTTTTATTTCTTTAAAAGCCTTATTACTCGCTTTAAATGGTTTAATAATGACAAAATTAATTTTAGGTTCAAGTTTTTTTGCATTATTGGTTAAAACATAGTATAATGGAATGTCTAGCTAGAAAAACATGCAGAAAAAGACATTCTTTGGTAAAAAAAGTCCATTTATTGTCACCCGTTCCTTCAAAAGCCTTATTACTCGCTTAAAATTGCTTTATAATCTCATAATTGATTTTAAGTTGAATTCTTTTGCATTTT
>NW_018397884.1:18637-18743 GCF_002168275.2 Theobroma umbraticum | reverse complement strand
AAGCCTTACTAGTCGCTTTAAATTGTTCTATAGTCTCATAATTGATTTTAAGTTGAATTTTTTAACATATTTGGTTAAAACAGACTATAATTGAATGTCTACCTTG
>NW_018397884.1:18497-18627 GCF_002168275.2 Theobroma umbraticum | reverse complement strand
AGAAAAAGACATTAATTGGCAAGAAAAGTCCATTTCTAGTCACCCATTCCTGGAAAAGACTTACTACTCGTTTTAAATTATTTTATAATCTCATAATTGATTTTAAATTGAATTTTTTCACATTTTTAGT
>NW_018397884.1:18274-18487 GCF_002168275.2 Theobroma umbraticum | reverse complement strand
TATAATTGAATGATTGCCTCAGAAAACATGTAGAAAAAGCCATTCATTGAGAAAAAAAGTTCATTTATAATCACCTATTCCTTTAAAAGCCTTGCTACTCGCTTTAAATTATGTTATAGTCTCATAGCTGATTTTAAGTTGAATTGTTTTACATATTGGATTAAAACAGACTATAATTAAACATCTACCTCAAGAAACATGAAGAAAAGACAT
>NW_018397884.1:16385-18136 GCF_002168275.2 Theobroma umbraticum | reverse complement strand
CCTTATTACTTGCTTTAAATAGTTTTATAATCTCATAACTGATTTTAAGTTGAAATTGTTGTATTTTTGGTTAAAAAAGACTATAATTGAATGCCTGCCTAGGAAAACGTGTAGAAAGAATCATTTATTCAGAAGAAAAGTCCATTTATAGTCACCCATTCCTTCAAAAGCCTTACTAGTCGCTTTAAATTGTTCTATAGTCTCATAATTGATTTTAAGTTTAATTTTTTTACATATTTGGTTAAAACAGAGTATAATTGAATGTCTACCTTGAAAAATATGAAGAAAAAGACATTCATTGGTAAGAAAAGTCCATTTATAGTCACCCATTCCTGTAAAAGCCTTACTACTCGCTTTAAATTGTTTTATTATCTCATAATTGATTTTAAGTTGTATTTTTTTCCATTTAGTTAAAACAGACTATAATTGAATATCTACCTTGAGAAACATGAAGAAAAAGGCATTCATCGGCAAGAAAAGTCCATTTATAGCCACCCATTCTTTTAAAAGCTTTATTACTCGCTTTAAATGGTTTTATAATCCCATAATTGATTTTAAGTTGAATTTTTTTTTCATTTTTAGTTAAAATAGACTATAATTGAATGTCTGTTTTGAGAAACATGAAGAAACAAGCATTCATTGGCAAGACAAGTCTATTTATAGTTTCTATTCCTTTAAAAGCCTTTTTACTCACATTTAATGCTTTTATAATCTCAAAATTTATTTTAGGTTCAATCTTTTTTACATTATTGGTTAACACAGATTATAATTGAATGTCTAGCTTGAGTAACGTGAAGAAAAAGACATTCATTGTCAAGAAAAGTCTATTTATAGTCACTCATTCCTTCAAAAGCCATTTTACTCGCTTTAAATGGTTTTATAACCTCATAATTAAGTTTAAGCTGAATTTTTTTTTACATTTTTGGTTAAAACAGACTATAATTGAAGCTTTACCTTGAGAAATATGAAGAAAAAGATATTCACTGGCAAAAAAAATCCATTTATAGTTACCCGTTCTTTCAAAAGCCTTATTACTCGCTTTAGATGGTTTTATAATCTCATAATTGATTTTAAGTTGAATTTTTTTAGATTTTTGGTTACAACAGAGAATAATTGAATGTTTACCTCAAGAAATGTAAAGAAAAAAGCATTCATTGGCAAGAAAAGTCCATTTATAGTCTCTTATTCCTTCAAAAGCCTTATTACTCGCTTTAAATTGTTTTATAATCTCATAATTGATTTGAAGTTGAATTTTTTCACATTTTTGGTTAAAATAGACTATAATTGAAAGCTTGCCTCAAGAAACAGGTAGAAAAAAATCATTCATTGGAAGAAAAGTCCATTTATAATCACCCATTCCTTCAAAAGCCTTACTACTCTCTTTAAATTGTTTTATAATCTCATTATTGATTTTAAGTTGAATTTTTTTACATTTTTAGTTAAAATAGACTATAATTGAATTTTTACATTGAGAAACATGAAGGAACAAGCATTCATTGACAAGACAAGTTCATTTATAGTCTTTTATTCCCTCAAAAGCCTTATTACTAGCATTAAATAGTTTTATAATCTCAAAATTGATTTTAGGTTCAATTTTTTTTTACATTATTGGTTAACACAGATTATAATTGAATGTCTAGCTCAAGTAACATGAAGAAAAAGACATTCATTGGCAAGAAAATTCTATTTATAGTCCTCCATTCCTTTAAAAGTCATATTACTCGCTTTAAATGGTTTTATAATCTCATAAT
>NW_018397884.1:15775-15901 GCF_002168275.2 Theobroma umbraticum | reverse complement strand
TTCAAAAGCCTTATTAGTCTCTTTAAATGGTTTTATAATCTCAAAATTGATTTTAGGTTTAATTTTTTTCTCATTATTGGTTAAAACATATTATAATTGAATGTCTAGCTAGAGAAACATGAAGAA
>NW_018397884.1:15371-15590 GCF_002168275.2 Theobroma umbraticum | reverse complement strand
TGAACAAACAAGCATTTATTAGGAAGACAAGTCCATTTATAGTCTTTTATTCTTTCAAAACCCTTATTACTCTGTTTAAATGATTTTATAATCTCCAAATTGATTTTGGGTTTAATTTCTTTTACATTATTGGTTAAAACATATTACAATTAAATGTCTAGCTCAATAAACATGAAGAAAAAGACATTCATTGGCAAGAAAAGTCCATTTATAGTCACT
>NW_018397884.1:15028-15211 GCF_002168275.2 Theobroma umbraticum | reverse complement strand
CTCACTTTGAATAGTTTTATAATCTCATAATTGATTTTAAGTTAAATTGTTTTAGATTTTTGGTTAAAACAAACTATAATTAAATGTCTACCTCGAGAAACATGAAGAAAAAGGCATTTATTGGCAAGAAAAATCTATTTGTAGTCTCTTATTCCTTCAAAAGCCTTATTACTCGGTTTAAAT
>NW_018397884.1:14659-14927 GCF_002168275.2 Theobroma umbraticum | reverse complement strand
AAAACAGACTATAATTGAATGTCTACCTCGAGAAATATGAAGAAAAAGGCATTCTTTGACAAAAAAAGTAACATTATAGTAACCCATTCCTTCAAAAGTGTTATTACTAGCTTTAAATGGTTTTAGAATCTCAAAATTGATTTTAGGTTCAATTTGTTTTACATTATTTCTTAAAACATATTATAATTGAATGTCTTACTAGAGAAACATGAAGAAAAAGACATTCGTTGGCAAGAAAAGTCTATTTATAGTCACCTATTCCTTCAAA
>NW_018397884.1:14420-14649 GCF_002168275.2 Theobroma umbraticum | reverse complement strand
CTCGCTTTAAATTATTTTATAATCTCATAATTAATTTTAAGTTGAAGTCTTTTGCATTTTTTGTTAAAACAGACTACAATTGAAGGTTTACCTTGAGAAACATGAAGAAACAAGCATTTATTAGCGAGACAAGTCCATTTATAGTATTCTATTCTTTTAAAACCCTTATTACTCACTTTAAATGGTTTTATATTCTCAAAATTGATTTTAGGTTCAATTTTTTTTACAT
>NW_018397884.1:14138-14269 GCF_002168275.2 Theobroma umbraticum | reverse complement strand
TTTTATAATCTCATAATTGATTTTAAGTTGAATTTTTTTGCATGTTTGGTTTGAACAATCTGTAATTGAACTTCTACCTTGAGAAAAGTGAAAAAAAGTTTTTATTGGTAAGTAAAGTTCATTTAGAGTCA
>NW_018397884.1:12766-13881 GCF_002168275.2 Theobroma umbraticum | reverse complement strand
AATCTCATAATTGATTTTAAGTTAAATTTGTTTAGATTTTTAGTTAAAATAGAGTATATTTGAATGTTTACTTCAAGAAGTGTAAAGCAAAAACCATTCATTAGCAAGAAAAGTCTATTTGTAGTCTCCCATTTCTTCAAAAGCCTAATTACTCGCTTTAAATAGTTTTATAGTCTCAAAATTGATTTTAGGTTCAATTTTTTTTACTTTTTTAGTTAAAACATATTATAATTGAATGTCTAGCTAGAGAAACATGAAGAAAAAGACATTCATTGACAAGAAAAGTCCATTTGTAGTCACCTATTCCTTCAAAGGCCTTATTACTCGCTTTAAATTGTTTTATAATCTCATAATTTATTTTAAGTTGAATTCTTTTGGATTTTCAGTTAAAACGGACTATAATTGAAGATCTACCTCAAGAAACATGAAGAAATAAGCATTTATTAACAAGACAAGTCCATTTATAGTCTTTTATTCCTTCAAAACCCTTATTAATCGCTTTAAATGGTTTTATAATCTCAAAATTGATTTCAAGTTCAATTTTTTTAACATTATTGGTTAACACAGATTATAATTGAATGTCTAGCTTGATTAACATGAAGAAAAAGACATTCATTGGCAAAAAAAGTCTATTATAGTCACCCATTCCTTCAAAGGCCCTATTGCTCACTTTAAATGATTTTATAATCTCATAATTCATTTTAAATTAAATTTTTTTAGATTTTTAGTAAAAATAGACTATAATTGAATGTTTACCTCGATAAACGTAAAGAAACAAGCATTTATTGGCAAGAAAAATTCATTTATAGTCTCCTATTCTTTCAAAAGCCATATTACTCGCTCTTAATTGTTTAATAAACTCATAGTTGATTTTAAGTTGAATTTTTTTACATATTTGGTTAAAATAGACTATAATTAAATGTCTACTTTGAGAAACATGAAGAAAACGACATTCATTGGCAAGAAAAGTCCATTTATAGTCACTCATTCCTTCAAAAGCCTTATCAATCGCTTTAAATGGTTTTATATTTTCATAATTGATTTTAAGTTGAATTTGTTACATTTTTAGTTAAAGTAGACTATAATTGAATGTCTACCTTGAGAAACATGAAGAA
>NW_018397884.1:12580-12666 GCF_002168275.2 Theobroma umbraticum | reverse complement strand
ATTTCTAGCCTCTTATTTCATTAAAGCCTTACTACTCGCTTTAAATAGCTTTATAATGTCAAAATTGATTTTAGGTTTAATTTTTT
>NW_018397884.1:12482-12570 GCF_002168275.2 Theobroma umbraticum | reverse complement strand
AGTTAAAACATATTATAATTGAATGTCTAGCTAGAGAAACATGAAGAAAAGGACATTCATTGGCAAGAAAAGTCCATTTATAGTCACC
>NW_018397884.1:12276-12462 GCF_002168275.2 Theobroma umbraticum | reverse complement strand
TACTCACTTTAAATTATTTTATAATCTCATAATTGATTTTAAGTTGAATTTTTGACATTTTTGATTAAAACAGACTATATTTGAATATCTACCTTAAGAAACGTAAAGAAAAAGGCATTCATTATAAAAAAAAGAGTAAATTTATAGTCACCCATTCCTTCAAAAGCCTTATTACTCGCTTTAAAT
>NW_018397884.1:12140-12266 GCF_002168275.2 Theobroma umbraticum | reverse complement strand
TCTCAAAATTGATTTTAAGTTTAATTTTTTTTACATTATTGGTTAAAACATATTATAATTGAATGTCTAGCAAGAGAAATGTGAAGAAAAAGATATTCATTGGCAAGAAAAGTCCATTTATAATCA
>NW_018397884.1:11642-11800 GCF_002168275.2 Theobroma umbraticum | reverse complement strand
CATAATTGATTTTAAGTTTAATTTTTTTACATTTTTAGTTAAAATAGACTATAACTAAATGTCTACCTCGAGAAACATGAAAAAAGAGGCATTCATTGATAATAAAAGTCCATTTATAGTCACACATTCTTTCGAAAGCCTTATTACTCACTTTAAAT
>NW_018397884.1:11374-11632 GCF_002168275.2 Theobroma umbraticum | reverse complement strand
CCTCATAATTGATTTTAATTTGAATTTGTTTATATTTTTGGTTAAAATAGAGTATAACTGAATGTTTACCTCAAGAAATATAAAGAAAAAACCATTCATTGGCAAGAAAAGTCCATTTATCGCGTCTTATTTCTTCAAAGCCTTATTACTCGCTTTAAATAGCTTTATAATCTCAAAATTGATTTTACTTTCAATTTTTTTCATATTATTGGTTAAAACATATTATAATTGAATGTCTAGCTAGAGAAACATGAAGAA
>NW_018397884.1:11262-11354 GCF_002168275.2 Theobroma umbraticum | reverse complement strand
AAAGTCTATTTATAGTCACCCATTCCTTCAAAAGCCTTATTACTCGCTTAAAATTATTTTATAATATCATAATTGATTTTAAGTTGAATTTT
>NW_018397884.1:11109-11252 GCF_002168275.2 Theobroma umbraticum | reverse complement strand
GATTAAAACAGACTATAATTGAATGTTTACCTCGAGAAACATGAAGAAAGGCATTCATTGATAAGAAAAGTTCATTTATAGCCACCCATTCTTTCGAAAGCCTTATTACTCCCTTTAAATGGTTTTATAATCTCATAATTGAT
>NW_018397884.1:10995-11084 GCF_002168275.2 Theobroma umbraticum | reverse complement strand
TAGTTAAAACATACTATAATTGAATGTCTACCTTGAGAAACATGAAGAAAAAAGTATTCTTTGGCAAAAAAAGTCCATTTATAGTCTCT
>NW_018397884.1:10771-10985 GCF_002168275.2 Theobroma umbraticum | reverse complement strand
AAAGCCTTATTACTCACTTTAAATTGTTTGATGATCTCATAATTGATTTTAAGTTGAATTTTTTCACATTTGTAGTTAAAACAGACTATAATTAATGCCTGCCTTAGGAAACATGAAGAAAAAGACATTCATTGGCAAGAAAAGTATATTTATATTCTCATATTCCTTCAAAAGCCCTATTACTCGCTTTAAATTGTTTTATAATCTCATAATT
>NW_018397884.1:10575-10671 GCF_002168275.2 Theobroma umbraticum | reverse complement strand
GAAAGAATAGGAGACTATAAATGGACATTTCTTGCCAATGAATGCTTTTTTCTTAACATTTCTCAAGGTAGACATTCAATTATAGTCTGTTTTAAC
>NW_018397884.1:10451-10565 GCF_002168275.2 Theobroma umbraticum | reverse complement strand
AAAAAATTCAACTTAAAATCAATTATGAGATCATAAAATCATTTTAAGTGAGTAATAAGGCTTTCGAAGGAATTGGTGACTATAAATGGACTTTTCTGGCGAATGAATGCCTTT
>NW_018397884.1:9950-10231 GCF_002168275.2 Theobroma umbraticum | reverse complement strand
GTTTCTTGAGCTAGACATTTAACTATAATCTGTTTTAACCAATAATGTGAAAAAAAATTAAGCCTAAAATCAATTTTGAGATTATAAAACCATTTGAAGCAAGTAATAAGGGTTTTAAAAGAATAGAAGACTATAAATGGACTTGTCTTGCTAATAAATGCGTGTTTCTTCATGTTTCTCAAGGTAGATCTTTAATTATAGTCTTTTTTAACCAAAAATGCAAAAGAATGCTACTTAAAATCAATTATGAGATTATAAAACAATTTAAAGCGAGTAATAAG
>NW_018397884.1:9838-9940 GCF_002168275.2 Theobroma umbraticum | reverse complement strand
GAATGGATGACTATAAATGGACTTTTCTTGCCAATGAATGTCTTTTTCTCCATGTTTTTCTACCTAGACATTCAATTATAATATGTTTTAACCAATAATGTA
>NW_018397884.1:9619-9828 GCF_002168275.2 Theobroma umbraticum | reverse complement strand
AACCTAAAATTAATTTTGACATTATAAAACCATATAAAGAGAGTAACAAGGCTTTTGAAGAAATAAGAGACTATAAATAGACTTTTCTTGCCAATGAATGCCTATTTCTTTACATTTTTGGTGGTAAACATTCAATTATACTCTGTTTTAACTAAAAATTTAAAAAACTTTAACTTAAAATCAATTATAAGATTATAAAACCATTTAAA
>NW_018397884.1:9488-9609 GCF_002168275.2 Theobroma umbraticum | reverse complement strand
AAGCTTTTGAAGGAATGGGTAACTATAAATGGACTTTTTTTGCTAGTGAATATCTTTTTCTTCATGTTTCTCGAGGTAGAGCTTCAATTATAGTACGTTTAGTCAAAAATGCAAAACAATT
>NW_018397884.1:8057-9388 GCF_002168275.2 Theobroma umbraticum | reverse complement strand
ACCTCGAGAACGTGAAGAAAAAGATATTCACTGGCAAAAAAAGTCCATTTATAGTTCCCCATTCCTTCAAAAGCCGTATTACTCGCTTTAAATGGTTTTATAATCTCATAATTGATTTCAAGTTAAATTTTTTTAGATTTTTGGTTAAAACAGAGTATAATTAAATGTTTACCACCAAAAATGTAAAGAAACAGATATTCATTGGTAAGAAAAGTCCATTTATAGTTTCTTATTTCTTCAAAAGCCTTGTTACTGGCTTTATATGGTTTTATAATGTCAAAATTAATTTTAGGTTCAATTTTTTTTACATTATTGGTTCAAACATATTATAATTTAATGTCTAGCTAGAAAAACATAGAGAAAAAGACATTCATTGGCAAGAAAATTCCATTTATAGTCATCCATTCCTTCAAAAGACTTATTGCTCGCTTTAAATTGTTTTATGATCTCATAATTGATTTTAAGTTGCATTCTTTTGCATTTCTGGTTAAAACAGACTATAATTAAAGGTCTACCTCGAGAAACATGAAGAAACAAGCATTCATTGGCAAGACAAGTCCATTTATAGTCTCTTATTCCGTCAAAAGCTTTGTTACTCACTTTAAATTGTTTTATAATCTCATAATTGATTTTAAGTTGAATTTTTTCACACTTTTGGTTAAAACAGACTATAATTGAATGCTTGCCTCAGGAAAAATGTAGAAAAAGCCATTCATTGGGAAGAAAAGTCCATTTATAATCACCTATTCCTTTAAAAGCCTTACTACTCACTTTAAATTGTTTTATAGTCCCATAATTAATTTTAAGTTGAATTGTGTTACATATTTGGTTAAAACAGACTATAATTAAATGTTGACCTCAAGAAACATAAAGAAAAAGACATTCATTGGTAAGAAAAATCCATTTATAGTCACCCATTCCTTCAAAATCCTTATTACTCGCTTTAAATAGTTTTATAATATCATAATTGATTTTAAGTTGAAATTGTTTGTAGTTATGGTTAAAATAAACTATAATTGAATGCCTGCCTCGAGAAACGTATAGAAAAAATCATTTGTTGGAAAGAAAAGTCCATTTATAGTCACCCGTGCCTTCAAAAGCCTTACTACTCACTTTAAATTATTTTATAATGTCATAATTGATTTTAAGTTGAATTTTTTTACATATTTGGTTAAAACAGACTATAATTGAATGTTTACCTTGAAAAACATGAAGAAAAAGACATTCATTGGCAAGAAAAGTCTATTTATAGTCACCCATTCCTGCAAAAGCCTTACTACTTGCTTTAAATTGTTTTATAATCTCATAATTGATTTGAAGTTGAATTTTTT
>NW_018397884.1:7542-7839 GCF_002168275.2 Theobroma umbraticum | reverse complement strand
CATAATTGATTTTAAGTTGAATTTTTTTTTTACATTTTTAGTTAAAATAGACTATAATTGAATGCCTATCTTAAAAAACATGAAGAAACAAGCATTCATTAGCAAGACAAGTCCATCTATAGTGTCCTATTCCTTCAAAAGCCTTTTTACTCACATTAAATGGTTTTATAATTTCAAAATTGATTTTAGGTTTAATTTTTTTTATATTATTGGTTAACACATATTATAATTGAATGTCTAGCTAGGGTAACATGAAGAAAAAGAAATTCATTGGCAAGAAAAGTCTATTTATAGTCA
>NW_018397884.1:7310-7532 GCF_002168275.2 Theobroma umbraticum | reverse complement strand
CAAAAGTCATATTACTCGCTTTAAATGGTTTTATAAACTCATAATTAAGTTTAAGCTGAATTTTTTTATATTTTTGGTTAAAACAGACTATAATTGAAGCTTTACCTCAATAAACATGAAGAAAAAGATATTCACTGGCAAAACAAGTCTATTTATAGTTACCCATTCGTTCAAAAGCCTTATTACTCACTTTCGATGGTTTTATAATCTCATAATTGATTT
>NW_018397884.1:7169-7300 GCF_002168275.2 Theobroma umbraticum | reverse complement strand
TTTTTTAGATTTTTGGTTAAAACAGAGAATAATTGAATGTTTACCTCAAGAAACGTAAAGAAAAAAGCATTCATTGGCAATACAAGACCATTTATGGTCTCTTATTCCTTCAAAAGCTTTATTACTCGCTT
>NW_018397884.1:6855-7159 GCF_002168275.2 Theobroma umbraticum | reverse complement strand
TATAATCTCATAATTAATTTTAAGTTGAATTATTTCACATTTTTGGTTAAAATAGATTATAATTGAATGCTTGCCTCAGGAAACATGTATAAAAAGCCATTCATTGGGAAAAAAGGGCCCATTTATAATCACTTATTTCTTCAAAAGCCTTATTACCCACTTTAAATGGTTTTATAATCCTATAATTGATTTTAAGTTGAATTCTTTTACAGTGTTTAGTTAAAACAAACTATAATTGAATACATGCCTTGAGAAACATGTAGAAAAAGCCATTAATTGAGAAAAAAAAGTCTATTTATAGTCA
>NW_018397884.1:6254-6390 GCF_002168275.2 Theobroma umbraticum | reverse complement strand
GGTTCAATTTTTTTACATTATTGGTTAAAACATATTATAATTGAATGTCTAGCTAGAGAAACGTGAAGAAAAAGACATTCATTGCTAAAAAAAGTCTATTTATAGTCACTCATTCCTTCAAAAGCCTTATTACTTT
>NW_018397884.1:6041-6244 GCF_002168275.2 Theobroma umbraticum | reverse complement strand
TTTTATAATCTCATAATTAATTTTAAGTTGAATTCTTTTGCATTTTTGGTCAAAACAGACTATAATTGAAGGTGTACCTCAAGAAATATGAAGAAACAAGTATTTATTAGCAAGACAAGTCCATTTATAGTCTTCTATTTCTTTAAAACGCTTTTACTCGCTTTAAATGGTTTTATATTCTCAAAATTGATTTTAGGTTCATT
>NW_018397884.1:5753-5945 GCF_002168275.2 Theobroma umbraticum | reverse complement strand
TTATAGTCACCCATTCCTTCAAAAGCCATATTACTCGCTTTAAATGATTTTATATTGTCATAATTTATTTTAAGTTGAATTCTTTTGCAATGTTTTGTTAAAATAGACTATAATTGAATGCCTGCCTTAAGAAACGTATAGAAAAAGCCATTCATTGAGAAAAAAAGTCAATTTATAGTCACCCATTCTTTC
>NW_018397884.1:5454-5593 GCF_002168275.2 Theobroma umbraticum | reverse complement strand
TTTAAGTTGAATTTTTTTATATTTTTGGTTAAAACAGACTATAACTGAATGTCTATCTTGAGAAACATAGAGAAAAAGGCATTCATTGGAAAGAGAAATCTATTTATAGTCGCCCATTCCTTCAAAAGCCTTATTATTC
>NW_018397884.1:5103-5444 GCF_002168275.2 Theobroma umbraticum | reverse complement strand
GTTTTATAATCTCATAATTGATTTTAAGTTAAATTTGTTTAGATTTTTGGTTCAAATAGAGTATAATTGAATGTTTATCTCAATAAATGTAAAGAAAAAAGCATTCATATGCAAGAAAAGTCTATTTATAGTATCCTATTTCTTCAAAGCCTAATTGCTCGCTTTAAATAGTTTTATAATCGCAAAATTCATTTTAGGTTCAATTTTTTTACATTATAAGTTAAAACATATTATAATTGACTGTCTAGCTAGAGAAGTGTGAAGAAAAAGACATTCATTGGCAAGAAAAGTCCATTCATAGTTACTCGTTCCTACAAAAGCCTTATTACTCGCTTTAAATT
>NW_018397884.1:4737-5093 GCF_002168275.2 Theobroma umbraticum | reverse complement strand
CTCTTAATTGATTTTAAGTTGAATTCTTTTACATTTTTAATTAAAACAGATAATAATTGAAGGTATACCATGAGAAACATCAAGAAACAAGCATTTATTAGCAAGACAAGTCCATTTATAGTCTTCTATTCCTTCAAAATCCTTATTGCTCCCTTTAAATAATTTTATAACCTTAAAATTGATTTTAGGTTCAATTCTTTTTACATTATTGGTTAAAACAGATTATAACTAAATGTCTAGCTCAAGAAACATGAAGAAAAAGACATTCATTAGCAAGAAAACTCCATTTATAGTTACCAATTCCTTCAAAAGCTATATTACTCGCTTTAAAAAGACATTCAAACAGATTGTAATTG
>NW_018397884.1:4176-4406 GCF_002168275.2 Theobroma umbraticum | reverse complement strand
TTAAAATAGAGTATAATTGAATGTTTACCTTAAGAAATGTAAAGAAAAAAGCATTTATTGGCAAGAAAAGTTCATTTATAGTCTCTTATTTCTTTAATAGCCTTTTTAGCCACTTTAAATGGTTTTATAATCTCAAAATTGATTTTAGGTTAATTTTTTTTCACATTATTGGTTAAAACATATTACAATTGAATGTTTAGCTAGAGAAATATGAAGAAAAAGACCTTCAT
>NW_018397884.1:3845-4091 GCF_002168275.2 Theobroma umbraticum | reverse complement strand
TTATTACTCGCTTTAAATTATTTTATAATCTCATAATTGATTTAAAGTTAAATTCTTTTACATTTTTAATTAAAACAGACTATAATTGAAGGTCTACCATAAGAAACATGAAGAAACAAACATTTATTAGCAAGACAAGTCCATTTATAGTCTTCTATTCCTTTAAAACCCTTATTACTAGCTTTAAACGGTTTTATAATCTCAAAATTGATTTTAGGTTCAATTTTTTTTTACATTATTGATTAA
>NW_018397884.1:3631-3714 GCF_002168275.2 Theobroma umbraticum | reverse complement strand
TTCATTGGCAAGAAAAGTCCATTTATAGTCACCCATTCCTTCAAAAACCATATTGCTAACTTTAAATGTTTTTATCATCTCAT
>NW_018397884.1:3522-3621 GCF_002168275.2 Theobroma umbraticum | reverse complement strand
AAGTTGAATTTTTTTACATTTTTTGGTTTAAACACACTGTAATTGAATGTTACCTTGAGAAAAGTGAAGAAAAAGGCATTCATTGGTAAGAAAAGTCCA
>NW_018397884.1:3331-3512 GCF_002168275.2 Theobroma umbraticum | reverse complement strand
CCCTTTCCTTCAAAAGCCTTATTACTCACTTTAAAAGGTTTTATAATTTCACAATTGATTTTCAGTTGACTTCTTTTAGAGTTTTGGTTAAAATAGACTATAATTGAATGTGTACCTTGAGAAACGGGAAAAAAAAGTATTCATTGACAAAAAAAATTCATTTGTAGTCTCTTATTCCTTC
>NW_018397884.1:3233-3321 GCF_002168275.2 Theobroma umbraticum | reverse complement strand
TTACTAGCTTTAAATTGTTTTATAATCTCATAATTGATTTTAGGTTAAATTTTTTTACATTATTGATTAAAACATATTATAATTGAAT
>NW_018397884.1:3142-3223 GCF_002168275.2 Theobroma umbraticum | reverse complement strand
AGAAATGTGAAGAAAAAGACATTCATCGGCAAGAAAAGTCTATTTATAGTCACCTATTCCTTCAAAAGCCTTATTACTCGC
>NW_018397884.1:1667-3042 GCF_002168275.2 Theobroma umbraticum | reverse complement strand
TTTAGATGGCGTTATAATCTCATAATTGATTTTAAGTTGAATTTGGTTAGATTTTTGGTTAAAATAGAGTATAATTAAATGTTTACCTCAAGAAATGTAAAGAAAAAAGCATTCATTGGCAAGAAAAGTCTATTTATAGTCTCTTATTCCTTCAAAAGCCTTATTACTCGCTTTAAATTGTTTTATAATCTCATCATTGATTTTAACTTGAATTTTTTCACATTTTTGTTTAAAACAGACTTTAATTGAATGCTTACCTCAAAAAAGGTGTAGAAAAAGCCATTCATTGAGAATAAAAGTCCATATATAATCACCCATTCCTTCAAAAGTCTTACTACTCTCTTTAAATTGTTTTATAATCTCATAATTGATTTTAAGTTGAATTTTTTTACATTTTTAGTTAAAATAGACTATAGTTGAATGTCTACCTCGAGAAACATAAAAAAAAAGGCATTCATTGGTAAAAAAATGTCTATTTCTAGTCACCCATTCCTTCAAAGGCCTTATTGCTCATTTTAAATAGTTTTATAATCTCATAATTGATTTTAAGTTAAATTTTTTTAGATTTTTGGTAAAAACATACTATAGTTGAATGTTTACCTCGAGAAACATAAAGAAAAAAGTATTTATTGGTAAGAAAAGTTTATTTATAGTCTCTTATTCTTTCAAAAGCCATATTACTCGCTCTTAATTGTTTTATAAACTCATAGTTGATTTTAAGTTGAATTTGTTAACATTTTTGGTTAAAATAGACTATAATTGAATGTCTACCTTGAGAAACATGAAGAAAAAGGCATTCATTGGCAAAAAAAGTCCATTTATAGTCACCCACTCCTTTAAAGGCCTTATTAGTCGCTTTAAATGGTTTTATGATCTCATAATTGATTTTAAGTTTAATATTTTTAGATTTTTGATTGAAACAGGCTATAATTGAATGTTTACCTTGAGAAACATAAAGAAAAAAGCATTCATTGGCAAGAGAAGTTCATTTACAGTCTCCTATTCCTTCAAAAGCATTATTACTCGCTTTAAATTGTTTTATAATCTCACAATTGATTTTAAGTTGAATTTTTTTACATATTTGGTTAAAATAGACTATAATTAAATGTCTACCTTGAGAAACATGAAGAAAAAGAGATTCATTGGCAAGAAAAGTCCATTTATAGTCACCCATTCCTTCAAAAGCCTTATTACTCGCTTTAAATGGTTTTATAATCTCATAATTGATTTTAAGTTGAAATTTTTTGCATTTTTGGTTAAAACAGACTATAATTGAATGCCTGCCTTAAGAAACATGTAGAAAAAGCCATTCATTAGGAGCAAAAGTCCATTTATAATTACCCATTCCCTCAAAAGCCTTACTACTCTCTTTAAA
>NW_018397884.1:1434-1567 GCF_002168275.2 Theobroma umbraticum | reverse complement strand
TAAAAAAATTCAACTTAAAATCAATTATGAGATTATAAAACCATTTAAAGTTAGCAATATAGTTTTCGAAGGAATGGTTGACCATAAATGGACTTTTCTTGCCAATGAATGTCTTTTTCTTCATGTTTCCTAA
>NW_018397884.1:1253-1421 GCF_002168275.2 Theobroma umbraticum | reverse complement strand
TAACCAATAATGTAAAAAAAATTGAACATAAAATCAATTTTGAGATTATAAAACCGTTTAAAGTGAGTAATAAGAGTTTTAAAGGAATAGAAGACTATAAATGGACTTGTCTTGCTAATAAATGCTTATTTCTTCATGTTTCTTATTGTAGACCTTCAATTATAGTCT
>NW_018397884.1:995-1243 GCF_002168275.2 Theobroma umbraticum | reverse complement strand
GAAGGAATGGGTGACTATAAATGGTCTTTTCTTGCCAATGAATGTCTTTTTCTTCATGTTTCTCTAGCTAGACATTTAATTATAATATGTTTTAACCAATAATGTGAAAAAATTAACCTAAAATCAATTTTGAAATTAAAAAACCATTTAAAGTGGCTAATAAGGCTTTTGAAGAAATATGAGACTATAAATGGACTTTTCTTGCCAATGAATGCTTTTATCTTTACATTTCTTGAGGTAAACATTCA
>NW_018397884.1:766-879 GCF_002168275.2 Theobroma umbraticum | reverse complement strand
CTTGCTAATGAATGCCTTTTTCTTCACATTTCTCAAGCTAGACATTCAATTATAGTCTGTTTTAACTAAAAATGAAAAAAATTCAACTTAAAATCAATTATGAGATTATAAAA
>NW_018397884.1:369-636 GCF_002168275.2 Theobroma umbraticum | reverse complement strand
ACTTTTCTTCTCAGTGAACGGCTTTTTCTATATGTTTTCTAAGGCAAACATTCAATTATAGTATGTTTTAATGAAAAATATAAAAGAATTCAGCTTAAAATTAATTATGAGATTATAAAAATATTTAGAGCGGGTAATATGGCATTTGAAGGAATGAGTGACTATAAATGGACTTTTTTTACTAGTGAATGCCTTTTCTTCATGTTTCTCAAGGCAGACATTCAACTATAGTCTGTTTTAACTAAAAATGTAAAAAAATTCAACTTA
>NW_018397884.1:229-359 GCF_002168275.2 Theobroma umbraticum | reverse complement strand
TGAGATTATAAAACCATTTAAAACGAGTAATATAGCTTTTGAAGGAATGGGCAACAATAAATAGACTTTTCTTGGCAATGAATGCATTTTTCTTCATGTTTCTCAAGGTAGACATTCAATTATAGTATGT
>NW_018397884.1:0-159 GCF_002168275.2 Theobroma umbraticum | reverse complement strand
ATCAATTATGAGATTATAAAACAATTTAAAGAGAGTAATAAGTCTTTTGAAGGAATAGGTGACTATAAATGGACTTTTTTTTCCAATGAATGGCTTTTTCTACACATTTCTAAAGGCAAGCATTCAATTATCATCTGTTTTAACTAAAAATGAAAAAAA
>NW_018397883.1:1184-1337 GCF_002168275.2 Theobroma umbraticum | reverse complement strand
TTGACAAGAAAAGTCCATTTATAGTCACTCATTCCTTTAAAAGGCTTATTACTCTCTTTAAATGTTTTTATAATCTTATAATTGATTTTATGTTACATTATTTTGAATTTTTGATTAAAACAGAGTATAATTGAATGTCTACCTTGAGAGACA
>NW_018397883.1:1014-1138 GCF_002168275.2 Theobroma umbraticum | reverse complement strand
GAATTATTTTACATTTTTGATTAAAACAGAGCATAATTCAATGTCTACCTTAAGAAACATGAAGAAACAAGCATTCATTGATAAAACAAGTCCATTTATAGCCACCCACTCTTTAAAAAGACTT
>NW_018397883.1:0-159 GCF_002168275.2 Theobroma umbraticum | reverse complement strand
ATTACTCGCATTAACTGGTTTTATAATCTCATAGTTGATTTTAAGTTTAATTTTCTTGCATTTTTGATTAAAACAGAGTATAATTTAATGTCTACCTCGAGAAATATGAAGAAACAAGCATTCATTGATAAAAAAAAGTCCATTTACAGCCACCCATTC
>NW_018397882.1:6015-6143 GCF_002168275.2 Theobroma umbraticum | reverse complement strand
AGAAATGCAAAGAAAAAGGTATTTGTTGGCAAGAAAAGTACATTTATAGTCATCCATTCCTTCCAAAGCCTTCATACTCACTTTAAATGGTTTTGTAATATCAAATTTGATTGAAATTTGAATTCTTT
>NW_018397882.1:5867-5979 GCF_002168275.2 Theobroma umbraticum | reverse complement strand
AAAGTCCATTAATAGTCACCCACTCCTTCAAAAGCCTTATTACACACTTTAAATAGTTTGATCATCTCAAAATGGATTTAAATTTGAATCTTAGTACATTTTTGGTTAAAAC
>NW_018397882.1:5751-5850 GCF_002168275.2 Theobroma umbraticum | reverse complement strand
CACCTACAAGGAACATGAAGAAAAAGGTTCATTGGTAAGAAAAGTCCATTTACAATCACTCATTCCCTCAAAAGCCTTATTACTCACTTTAAATGGTTT
>NW_018397882.1:5637-5741 GCF_002168275.2 Theobroma umbraticum | reverse complement strand
AAATTGAATGAAATTTGAATTCTTTGTACATTGTTAGTTAAAAAAGATTGTAATTCAATGTCAACCTCAAGAAATGTGAGGGTAAAGGCATTCATTGGCAAGAA
>NW_018397882.1:4868-5093 GCF_002168275.2 Theobroma umbraticum | reverse complement strand
ATTCCTTCAAAAAGCCTTATTACTCGCTTTACATGGTTTTATAATGCCATATTTTATTTTAAGTAAAACTTTTTCACATTTTCGGCTAAGACAGATGAGAATTGATGTCTACCTCGAGAAACATAATGAAAAAGGCATTCGTTGGTAAGAAAAGCCAATTTATAGTCACCAATTTCTTAAAAAGCCTTTTTACTCACTTTAAATGGTTTTATAATCTCAAAATAG
>NW_018397882.1:4274-4589 GCF_002168275.2 Theobroma umbraticum | reverse complement strand
GTCACCCATTAATTCAAAAGCCTTTTTATTCACTTTAAATGGTTTTATAATCTCCAAATTGATTTAAATTTGAATTCTTCGTACATTTTTTATTAAAACAGATTATAATTGGATGTCAACCTCAAAAAATGTGAAAAAAAGGCATACATTGGTAAAAAGAATCCGTTTATAGTCACCATTTTCTTCAAAAGCCTTATGACTCACTCTAAATGGTTTTATAATGCCATAATTGATTTTTAGTTGAAGTTTTTAAAATTTTTAGTTAAAACAGACTATAATTGAATGTCAATCTCTAGAAACGCAAAGAAAAAGGTA
>NW_018397882.1:3957-4080 GCF_002168275.2 Theobroma umbraticum | reverse complement strand
CTCCAGAAACGTGAAGGTAAAGGCATTCATTGGCAAGAAAAGTCTATTATTAATAATTTATTTCTTCAAAAAGCCTTATTACTCGTTTTACATGATTTTATAATACCATAATTGATTTTAAGT
>NW_018397882.1:3797-3947 GCF_002168275.2 Theobroma umbraticum | reverse complement strand
TACATTTTTTGTTAAAACAGACTAGAATTGATGTCTACTCCGAAAAACATAATGAAAAAGGCATTCGTTGGCAAGAAAACTCCATTTATAGTCACTTATTCCTTCAAAAGCCTTGTTACTCACTTTAAATGGTTTTATAATCTCAAAATT
>NW_018397882.1:3576-3697 GCF_002168275.2 Theobroma umbraticum | reverse complement strand
ATATTTTATTTTAAGTAAAACATTTTCACATTTTTGGCTAAGACAGATGAGAATTGATGTCTACCTTGAGAAACGCAATGAAAAAGGCTTTCGTTGGTAAGAAAAGCCCATTTATAGTCAC
>NW_018397882.1:3089-3309 GCF_002168275.2 Theobroma umbraticum | reverse complement strand
AAAGCCTTTTTATTCACTTTAAATGGTTTTATAATCTCAAAATTGATTTAAATTAGAATTCTTCGTATATTTTTTATTAAAACAGATTATAACTGGATGTCAACCTCAAAAAATGTGAAAAAAAGGCATACATTGGTAAAATGAATCCGTTTATAGTCACCATTTTCTTCAAAAGCCTTATTACTCGCTTTACATGGTTTTATAATGCCATAATTGATTT
>NW_018397882.1:1734-2831 GCF_002168275.2 Theobroma umbraticum | reverse complement strand
CTCCAGAAACGTGAAGGTAAAGGCATTCATTGGCAAGAAAAGTCTATTATTAATCATTTATTTCTTCAAAAAGCCTTATTACTTGCTTTACATGATTTTATAATACCATAATTGATTTTAAGTTGAACTTTTGTACATTTTTTGTTAAAACAGACTAGAATTTATGTCAACCCCAGAAAACATAATGAAAAAGGCATTCGTTGGTAAGAAAGTCCATTTATAGTCACCCATTCCTTCAAAATCCTTTGTACTCACTTTAAATGCTTTTATAATCTCAAAATTGATTTGAATTTGAATTCTTTGTACATTTTTTATTTAAACAGATTATAATTGAATGTCAACCTCAAGAAACATGAAGGAAAAGGCATACATTGGTAAGAAAAATCCATTTATAGTCACTCATTCCTTCAAAAGCCTCATTACTCTCTTGAAATGGTTTTATAATACCATAATTGATTTTTAGTTGTTTTTTTTTACATTCCGGGTTAAAACAGACTATAATTGAATGTCAATCTCGAGAAACATAAAGCTAAAGGTATTTGTTGGCAAGAAAAGTTCATTTATAGAGACCCATTCCTTCAAAAGCCTTAATACTTACTTTAAATGGTTTTGTAATCTCAAAATTGATTGAAATTTGAATTCTTTGTACATTGTTGGTCAAAAAAGATTGTAAGTCAAAGTCAACCTCTAGAAACGTAAAGGTAAAGGCATTCATTGGCTAGAAAAGTCCATTAATAATCACTCATTCCTTCAAAAGAGCCTTATTACTCGCTTTACATGGTTTTATATTGCCAAAATTGATTTTAAGTTGAACGTTTTTACATTTTTGGTTAAAACAGACGAGAATTGATGTCTACCTTGAGAAACATAATGAAAAAGGCATTCGTTGGCAAGAGAAGTCCATTTGTAGTCACCCATTCCTTCAAAAGCCTTTCTACTCACTTTAAATGGTTTTATAATCTCAAAATTGATTTAAATTTGCATTCTTTGTACATTTTTTTATTAAAACAGATTATAATTGAATGTCAACCTCAAAAAACATCAAGAAAAAGGCATACATTGGCAAGAAAAATCCATTTATAGTCACCCATTCCTTC
>NW_018397882.1:1514-1634 GCF_002168275.2 Theobroma umbraticum | reverse complement strand
GTGACTATAAATGGACTCTTCTTGCCAAAGAATGCCTTTTTTATTATGTTTCTCGAGGTAGACATCAATTTTAGTCTGTTTTAACCGAAAATGTAAACAAGTTCAACTTAAAATCAATTA
>NW_018397882.1:1345-1504 GCF_002168275.2 Theobroma umbraticum | reverse complement strand
AAACCATGTAAAGCGAGTAATAAAACTTTTTCAAGAAATAGGTGATTATTAGTAGACTTTTCTTGCCAATGAAAGCCTTTAACTTCACGTTTCTGGAGGTTGACTTTGAATTATAATCTTTTTTTATCAACAATGTACAAAGAATTCAAATTTCAATCA
>NW_018397882.1:1148-1335 GCF_002168275.2 Theobroma umbraticum | reverse complement strand
TATAAAACCATTTAAAGTAAGTATTAAGGCTTTTGAAGGAATGGGTGTCTATAAATAGACTTTTCTTGCCAATAAATACCTTTAGCTTTATGTTTCTCGAGATTAACATTCCATTATAGTCTGTTTTAACCAAGAATGTAAAAAAAATCAACTAAAAATCAATTATGGTATCATAAAACCATTTAAA
>NW_018397882.1:789-919 GCF_002168275.2 Theobroma umbraticum | reverse complement strand
GTAGAAAGGCTTTTGAAGGAATGGGTGACTATAAATGGACTTTTCTTGCCCACGAATGCCTTTTTCATTATCTTTCCTGGGGTAGACATCAATTCTAGTCTGTTTTAACAAAAAATGTACAAAAGTTCAA
>NW_018397882.1:591-779 GCF_002168275.2 Theobroma umbraticum | reverse complement strand
ATTATGGTATTATAAAACCATGTAAAGCGAGTAATAAGGCTTTTTGAAGAAATAGATGATTATTAATAGACTTTTCTTGCCAATGAATACCTTTACCTTCACATTTCTGGAGGTTGACTTTAAATTATAATCTCTTTTGACCAACAATGTACAAAGAATTCAAATTTAAATCAATTTTGAGATTATAA
>NW_018397882.1:0-127 GCF_002168275.2 Theobroma umbraticum | reverse complement strand
TACAAAGAATTCAAATTTAAATCAATTTTGAGATTATAAAACCATTTAAAGTTAATAAAAAGGCTTTTGAAGGAATGGGTGACTATAAATGGACCTTTCTTGCCAACAAATACCTTTTTCTTTGCGT
>NW_018397881.1:4588-4712 GCF_002168275.2 Theobroma umbraticum | reverse complement strand
AAAAGGCTGTTGAAGGAATGAGAGGCTATAAATGGACTTTTTGTAATGATGAATGCTATTTTCTTTATGATTATCAAGGCAGACATTCAATTATAGTCTGTTTTAATGAAAAATGTAAAAAAAT
>NW_018397881.1:4414-4561 GCF_002168275.2 Theobroma umbraticum | reverse complement strand
AACCATTCAAAGCGTGTAATAAGGCTTTTGAAGGAATAGGTGACTATAAATTAAATTTTCTTGATAATGAATACTTTTTCCTTCATGTTTCTCGATATAGGCATTCAATTATTGTCTGTTTTAATCAAAAATAAAAAAAATTCAAGT
>NW_018397881.1:3974-4155 GCF_002168275.2 Theobroma umbraticum | reverse complement strand
ATATGAACTTTTCTTGCCAATGAATGCTCTTTTCTTCATGTTTCTTGTGTTCGAAATTCAATTATGGTCTGTTTTAATTAAAAATATAAAACAATTTAATTTAAAATCAATTATGAGATTAGAAAACCATTTAAAGTGTGTAATTAGGGTTTTGAAGGAATAGGTGACTATAAATAGACTT
>NW_018397881.1:3719-3853 GCF_002168275.2 Theobroma umbraticum | reverse complement strand
TGAGAGGCTGTAAATAGACTTTTGTTGCCAATGAATGCTTTTTTCTTCATGCTTCTTAAGGCAAACTTTTAATTATAGTCTGTTTTAATGAAAAATGTAAAAAAATTAAACTTCAAATCAATTATGAGATTATA
>NW_018397881.1:3364-3479 GCF_002168275.2 Theobroma umbraticum | reverse complement strand
ATTGTCTGTTTTAATCAAAAATGTAAAAAAATTCAACTTAAATTCAATTATTAGGTTATAAAACCATTTAAAGCAAGTAATAAGGCTTTTGAAGTAATGGGAGGCTATAAATAGA
>NW_018397881.1:3273-3354 GCF_002168275.2 Theobroma umbraticum | reverse complement strand
CACTTAAAGTAAGTAATAAGACTTTTAAAGGAATAAGAGGCTGTAAATAGACTTTTCTTGCCAATGAATGTCTTTTTCTTT
>NW_018397881.1:2867-3105 GCF_002168275.2 Theobroma umbraticum | reverse complement strand
GCTATAAATAGACTTTTGTTATCAATGAATGCATTTTTCTTCACGGTTCTTGAGACAGACTTTCAATTATAGCCTGTTTTAACAAAAAATGTAAAAAAATTCAACTTAAACTCAATTATGAGACTAGGAAACAATTTAAAGCGAGTAGTAAGGCTTTCGAAGGAATGGGTGACTACAAATAGACTTTCCTTAGCAATGAATACTTTTATATTCACACTTCTCGAGATAGATGGTCAAT
>NW_018397881.1:2424-2577 GCF_002168275.2 Theobroma umbraticum | reverse complement strand
AGGGCTGAGAGGCTATATATAGACTTTTGTTATCAATGAATGCTTTTTTCTTCATAGTTCTCGAGGCAGACATTGAAATATAGCCTGTTCTAACAAAATATGTAAAAAAACTCAACTAAAAATCAATTATTAGATTATAAACTATTTAAAGCG
>NW_018397881.1:1551-1683 GCF_002168275.2 Theobroma umbraticum | reverse complement strand
AGTAATATGGCTTTTGAAGGAAAGGGTGACTATAAATAGACTTTTCTTGTCAATTAATGCTTTTTTCTTCATGTTTCGCAAGGAAAATATTCAATTATAGTCTGTTTTAATCAAAAATGTAAAAAAATTTAA
>NW_018397881.1:1239-1376 GCF_002168275.2 Theobroma umbraticum | reverse complement strand
AACTATTTAAAATGAGTAATAAGGCTTTTGAAGGAATGAGAGGCTATAAATAGGTTTTTCTTGCTAATGAATGCTTTTTTCTTCACTTTTCCTAAGGTAGATATTCAATTATTGTCTGTTTTAATCAAAAATGAAAA
>NW_018397881.1:1075-1198 GCF_002168275.2 Theobroma umbraticum | reverse complement strand
GGTGACTATAAATAGACTTTTCTTGTCAAGGAATGCTTTTGTCTTCATGTTTCTTGAGATAGACAGTCGATTATTGTCTGTTTTAATCTAAAATGTAAAAAAATTCAACTTAAAATCAATTAT
>NW_018397881.1:0-867 GCF_002168275.2 Theobroma umbraticum | reverse complement strand
GATTGTAAAGATAGACATTCAATTATAGTCTGTTTTAATGAAAAATATAAAAAAATTCAACTTGAAATGAATTATGACATTATAAAACCATTCAAAGCGTGTAATAAGGCTTTTGAAGGAATAGGTGACTATAAATTAACTTTTCTTGATAATGAATACTTTTTCCTTCACGTTTCTCGATATTAACATTCAATTACTGTCTGTTTCAATCAAAAATAAAAAAAAATTAAGTTAAAATCAATTATGAGATTAGAAAACCATTTAAAGTGAGTAATAAGGCTTTTGAAGGAATGAGAGGGTATAATAGACTTTTCTTGCCAGTGAATGTTTTTTTTTTCACATTTCTTAAAATAGACATTCAATTATTGTCTGTTTTAATTATAAATATAAAAAAATTCAACTTAAAATCAATTATTAGATTATCAAACCATTGAAAGCTCGTAATAAGACTTTTGAAGGATTAGGAGGCTATATATGAACTTTTCTTGCCAATGAATGCTCTTTTCTTCACGTTTCTTGCGTTCGACATTCAATTATAATCTGTTTTAATAAAAAATGTAAAAAAATTCAACCTTAAATCAATTATGAGATTAGAAAACCATTTAAACCCTGTAATAAGGCTTTTGAAAAAATAGGTGACTATAAACAGAATTTTCTTGTCAATGAATGCTCTTTTCTTTACATTTCCTGAGATAGATATTCAATTATAGTATGTTTTAATCAAAAATGTACAAAAATTCAACTTAAAATCAATTATTAGATTATAAAACCATTTAAAATGAGTAATAAGGCTTTCGAAGAAATGAGAGGCTGTAAATAGACTTTTCGTGTCAATGAATGCTTTTTTCTTCATGCTTCTCAAGGCAA
>NW_018397880.1:2439-2597 GCF_002168275.2 Theobroma umbraticum | reverse complement strand
TTATAATCTCAAAATTGATTTATATTTGAATTCTTTGTACATTTTTAGTTAAAATAGATTACAATTGAATGTCTACCCTAAGAAACGTAAAGAAAAATGCATTCAATGGAACTAAAAGTACATTTATAGTCTCTTATTCTTTTCAAAGGCTTACTACT
>NW_018397880.1:1873-2004 GCF_002168275.2 Theobroma umbraticum | reverse complement strand
TTTGATTAAAACAGACTATAATTGAATGCCTACCTTAGGAAACATGAAAAAAAAAGGCATTCATTAGAAAGAAAAGTAAATTTATAGTCTTCCATTCCTTTAAAAGCCTTGATACTCTCTTTAAATGGTTT
>NW_018397880.1:1650-1863 GCF_002168275.2 Theobroma umbraticum | reverse complement strand
AAATTGATTTTAATTTGAATTATTTGTACATTTTTGGTTCAATTAGATTATAATTGAATGTCTACATTGAGAAACATCAAGAAAAAAGAATTCATTGGCAAGAAAAGTCCATTTACAGTTTCTCATTCTTTCGAAAGCCATATTACTCGCTTTTAAATAGTTTTATAATCCCATAATTGATTTTAAGTTGAATATTGTTACATTTTTGGTTAA
>NW_018397880.1:1091-1357 GCF_002168275.2 Theobroma umbraticum | reverse complement strand
CAAAAGCCTTATTACTCGCTTTAAATAGTTTAATAATCTCATAATTGATTTTAAATTTAACTTTTTTTTACATCTTTTATTAAAACAAACTATAATTGAATGCCTGCCTTGGGAATCATGAAGAAAAAAGCATTCATTAGCAAGAAAACTCAATTTATAGTCTCGCGTTCCTTTAAATCCCCTATTACTCACTTTAAATGATTTGATAATCAAAAAATTGATATTACTTTGAATTCTTTGTACATTTTTAGTTAAATTAGATTATA
>NW_018397880.1:746-856 GCF_002168275.2 Theobroma umbraticum | reverse complement strand
TTAAAACAGACTATAATTGAATCTCTACCTTGAGAAACATGAAGAAAAATGTATTTAATGGTAAGAAAAGTCTGTTTATAGTCTTCCATTCTTTCAAAAGCCTTATTACT
>NW_018397880.1:539-671 GCF_002168275.2 Theobroma umbraticum | reverse complement strand
ATTTTTTGTACACTTTTAGTTAAAACAGATTATAATTGAATGTCTACTTTGAGAAACATAAAGAAAAAGGCATTCAATGGAACAAAAAGTTCATTTATAGTCTCCTATTCTATGGAAAGGCTTACTACTCGC
>NW_018397880.1:320-453 GCF_002168275.2 Theobroma umbraticum | reverse complement strand
TGAAGAAAAAAGTATTCGATGTTAAGAAAAGTCCATTTATATTCTCCCATTCTTTCAAAAGACTTATTACTCGCTTTAAATGGTTTCGATAATCTCATAATTGATATTAAGTTGAATCTTTTTACATTTTTGA
>NW_018397880.1:187-310 GCF_002168275.2 Theobroma umbraticum | reverse complement strand
TTGAATGTCTACCTCGAGAAACATCAAGAAAGAAGCATTCATTTGGCAAGAGAAGTCCATTTATAGTCTCTTATTCCTTTAAAAGCCTTATTGCTCGCTTTAAATGGTTTTACAATCTCATAA
>NW_018397880.1:0-152 GCF_002168275.2 Theobroma umbraticum | reverse complement strand
TTAAAAGCCGTATTACTCACTTTAAAAAAGATTACAATTGAATGTCTACCTTGAGAAACGTAAAAAAAAATGCATTGAATGGAAAAAAAAGTCCATTTATAGTCTCCTGTACTTTTAAAAGACTTACTACTCGCTTTAAATGGTTTTTTAAG
>NW_018397879.1:3530-3666 GCF_002168275.2 Theobroma umbraticum | reverse complement strand
ATCAATTATTAGATTATAAAACCATTTAAAGCTAGTAATAAGGCTTTTGAAGGAGTGGGTGACAATAAATGAACTTTTCTTGCCAATGAATACTTTTTCCTTCACGTTTCTCAAGATAGACATTCAATTATTACTT
>NW_018397879.1:3303-3520 GCF_002168275.2 Theobroma umbraticum | reverse complement strand
AGGGTTTTGAAGGAATGGGTGATTATAAATAGACTTTTCTTACCAATGAATTCTTTTTTCTTCATGCTTCTCGAGATAGACAATCAATTATTATCTGTTTTAATCAAAATGTAAAAAAATTTAACTTATAATCAATTATTAGAATATAAAACTATTTAAAGCTAGTAATAAGACTTTTAAAGGAATGGGAGACTATAAATGGACTTTTCTTGCCAAT
>NW_018397879.1:3038-3152 GCF_002168275.2 Theobroma umbraticum | reverse complement strand
ACCATTTAAAGCAAGTAATAAGGCTTTTGAAGGAATGGATGACTATAAATGGACCTTTCTTGTCAATGAATGATCTTTTCTTCACGTTTCCCTAGATAGATATTCAATTATAGT
>NW_018397879.1:2532-2732 GCF_002168275.2 Theobroma umbraticum | reverse complement strand
AATTAATTATGAGATTATAAAACTATTTAGATCGAGTAAAAAGCCTGTTGAAAGAATGAGAGGCTATACATGGACATTTCTTATCAATGAATACTTTTGTCTTCATGTTTCTTGATGTAGACATTCAATTATAGTCTGTTTTATTAAAAAATGTAAAAAACTTCAATTTAAAATTAATTATGAGATTATAAAACCATTTA
>NW_018397879.1:2370-2522 GCF_002168275.2 Theobroma umbraticum | reverse complement strand
TAAGGCTTTTGAAGGATTAGGAGAATATAAATGGACTTTTCTTGCCCAGGAATACTCTTTTATTCACATTTCTTGCAGTAAATATTCAATTATTATTTGTTTTAATCAGAAATGTAAAAAAATTCAACCTAAAATCAATTCTTAGATTATAA
>NW_018397879.1:2240-2360 GCF_002168275.2 Theobroma umbraticum | reverse complement strand
AGTTAGTAATAAGGCTTTTGAAGGAATGGATGACTATAAATGGACTTTTCATGCCAATGAATACTTTTTCTTCACGTTTCCCGAGATAGACATTCAATTATTATTTGTGTTAAAGAAAAA
>NW_018397879.1:1812-2023 GCF_002168275.2 Theobroma umbraticum | reverse complement strand
TTTTTCTTCATGTTTCTCGACATAGACAATTAATTATATGTTGTTTTAATAAAAAATTTAAAAACATTTAACTTAAAATTAATTATTAAATTATAAAACTATTTAAAGCTAGTAATAAGGCTTTTGAAGGACTGAGAGACTATAAATAGAATTTATTGCCAACGAATGCTCTTCTCTTCACATTTCTTATGGTAGACATTCAATTATCATC
>NW_018397879.1:1599-1712 GCF_002168275.2 Theobroma umbraticum | reverse complement strand
TAAGGCTTTTGAAGGAATGGGTGATTATAAATGGACTTTTCTTGTCAATGAATGATCTTTTCTTCACGTTTCCCCAGATAGATATTCAATTATAGTTTGTTTTAATTAAAAAT
>NW_018397879.1:1094-1374 GCF_002168275.2 Theobroma umbraticum | reverse complement strand
TTGAAGGAATGAGAGGCTATACATGGACATTTCTTATCAATGAATGCTTTTTTCCTCATGTTTCTTGACACAAACATTCAATTATAGTCTGTTTTATCAAAAAATATAAAAAACTTCAATCTAAAATCAATTATGAGATTATAAAACTATTTAGAGCGAGTAACAAGGTTTTTGAAGGATTAGGAGAGTATAAATGGACTTTTCTTGCCCAGGAATGCTCTTTTATTCACATTTCTTGTGATAGATATTCAATTATTGTCTGTTTTAATCAGATATGTAA
>NW_018397879.1:977-1084 GCF_002168275.2 Theobroma umbraticum | reverse complement strand
TGGGAGACTATAAATAGACTTTTCTTGTCAATGAATGCTTTTATCTTCAAGTGTCTCGAGATAGACATTCAATTATTATTTGTGTTAATGAAAAATGTAAAAAAATT
>NW_018397879.1:664-820 GCF_002168275.2 Theobroma umbraticum | reverse complement strand
ATCAATTATTAGATTATAAAACCATTTAAAGCTAGTAATAAGGCTTTTAAAGGACTGAGAGACTATAAATGGACTTTTCTTGCCAATGAATGCTCTTTTTTAAATGTTTCTTGGGATAGACATTAAATTATAGTTGATTTTAATGAAAAATGTAAA
>NW_018397879.1:245-359 GCF_002168275.2 Theobroma umbraticum | reverse complement strand
ACTATAAATGGACTTTTCTTGCCAATGAATGCTTTTTTCTTCATCTTTCTCAAGATGAAAAATCAATTATTGTCTTTTTTAATCAAAAATGTAAAAAAATTTAACTTAAAATCA
>NW_018397879.1:0-235 GCF_002168275.2 Theobroma umbraticum | reverse complement strand
TATAAAACCATTTAAAGCTAGTAATAAGGCTTTTGAAGGACTGAGAGACTATAAATAGACTTTTCTTTCCAACAAATGCTTTTTTCTTGATGTTTCTTGTGGTAGACATTCAATTGTAGTCTATGTTAATGAAAAATGTAAAAAAATTCAACTTAAAATTAATTATGAAATTAGAAAACTCTTTAAACCGAGTAATAAGGCTTTTGAAGGAATGGGTGACTATAAATAGACTTTT
>NW_018397878.1:18753-18858 GCF_002168275.2 Theobroma umbraticum | reverse complement strand
AAAATTCAACTTAAAATCAATTATGGCATTATAAAACCATTTAAAATGAGTAATAAGACTCTTTGAAGAAATGGGTGACAATAAATGGACTTTTCTTTCCAATGA
>NW_018397878.1:18340-18743 GCF_002168275.2 Theobroma umbraticum | reverse complement strand
CTTCATATTTCCCAAGGTAGATATTCAACTATAATCTGTTTTAATCAAAAATGTAAAACAATTTAAACGTAAAATTAATTTTGAGATTATAAAATCATTTAAAGTAAGTAATAAGGCCTTTGAAGGCTTGAGTGACTATAAATAGACTTTTCATGTCAAAGGTTGGCTTTTTCTTCACATTCCCCAAGATGGACATTCAATTGTAGCCTTTTTTAACCAAAAATGTAAAAAGATTCAGTTTAAAATCAACTTTGAGATTATAAAGCCATTTAAAGTGAATAATAAGGCTTTTGAAGAAATGGGTAAATATAAATGGACTTTTCTTGCCAATGAATACCTTTTTCTTTATGTTTCCCTAGGCAAACATTCAATTATAATCTGTTCTAACCAAAAGCGTTAAAAA
>NW_018397878.1:18005-18330 GCF_002168275.2 Theobroma umbraticum | reverse complement strand
AAATTAATTATGAGATTATAAAACCATTTAAAGTGAGCAGCAAGGCTTTTAAAAGAATGGGTGACTATAATGGGAGCTTTCTTGCCAACGAATGCCTTTGTCTTCATGTTTCTAGACGTAGACATTCAATTAGAATCTATTTTAACTAGAAATGTACAAAGAATTAAAATTCAAATCCATTTTAAGATTATAAAACTAAAGTTAGTAATAAGGCTTTTGAAGGAATGGGTGATTGTAAATGGACTTTTCTTGCTGGTGACTGTTTTTTTTTATGTTTCTCAAGGTAAACATTCAATTATAGTCTGTTTTAACCAAAAATGTAAAA
>NW_018397878.1:17588-17711 GCF_002168275.2 Theobroma umbraticum | reverse complement strand
AAAATATCTTTTTCTTCACGTTTCTCGAGCTAGACATTCAATTGTAATATTTTTAAACCAAAAATGTAAAACAATTTGAACTTAAAATTAATTTTGAGATTATAAAACTATTTAAAGTGAGTA
>NW_018397878.1:17426-17578 GCF_002168275.2 Theobroma umbraticum | reverse complement strand
TGAAGCAATGGATGACTATTAATAGACCTTTCTTGCAAATGAATGCCTTTTTCTTTACATTTCTCAAGGTAGACATTCAACTATAATTTGTTTAAATAAAAAATGTAAACAAATTTGAACTTAAAATCAATTTTGAGATTATAAAACCATTT
>NW_018397878.1:16761-16922 GCF_002168275.2 Theobroma umbraticum | reverse complement strand
AATGGGTGACTATAAATGGATGTTTCTTGCCAATGAATTCCTTTTTCTTCATGTTTCATAAGGTAGACATTTAATTATAATCTGTTCTGGCCAAAAGTGTACAAAGAATTCAAATTTAAATCAATTTTGAGAATATAAAACTATTTAAACTGAGTAATAAG
>NW_018397878.1:16554-16742 GCF_002168275.2 Theobroma umbraticum | reverse complement strand
ACTATAAATGGACTTTTCTTGCCAATGAATGCCTTTTTCTTCATGTTTCTCGAGCTAGCCATTCAATTATAATCTGTTTTAATGACAAAATGTAAAAAAAATTGAACTTAAAATCAATTTTGAGATTATAACACCATTTAAAGTGAGTAGTAGGGCTTTTAAAGTAATGGGTGACAATAAATGGACTT
>NW_018397878.1:16421-16544 GCF_002168275.2 Theobroma umbraticum | reverse complement strand
TGAATACCTTTTTCTTCAGGTTTCCCAAGGTAGACGTTTAATTATAATCTATTCTAACAAAAAACGTCAAAAAGTTCAATCTAAAATCAATTATGAGATTATAAAACCATTTAACGTGAGTAA
>NW_018397878.1:16302-16411 GCF_002168275.2 Theobroma umbraticum | reverse complement strand
GAAGGAATGAGTGACTATAAATGGACATTTCTTGCCAATGAATTCCTTTTTCCTAATGTTTCTCAAGGTAAATATTCAATTATAATATGTTTTAACCAAAAGTGTACAA
>NW_018397878.1:15867-16030 GCF_002168275.2 Theobroma umbraticum | reverse complement strand
TTCTCGAGGTAGACATTCAATTATAGTCTGTTTTAAAAAAAATGTAAAAAAAATTCAACTTAAAATCGATTATGGCATTATAAAACTCTTTAAAGTGAGTAATAAGGCTTTTTGAAGGTATGGGTAACTATAAATGGACTTTTCTTGCCAATGAATACTTTTT
>NW_018397878.1:13869-15658 GCF_002168275.2 Theobroma umbraticum | reverse complement strand
AAAATATTCAACTTAAAATGACTTATTAGTTTATAAAGCCATTTAAAGCAAGTAATAAGGCTTTCGAACGCTTGAGTGACCATAAATTGACTTTTTAAATCAAATGTTAGCTTTTGCTTCAGGTTCCCCAAGATGGTCATTCAATTGTAGCTGTTTTTAACCAAAAATGTAAAGAAATTCAACTTAAAATCAATTTTGAGATTATAAAGCCTTTTAAAGTGAATAATAAAGCTTTTGAAGAAATGAGTGACTATAAATAGACTTTTCTTGCCAATGAATACATTTTTCTTCATGTTTCTCTAGGCAGACATTTAATTATAATTTGTTCTGACCAAAAACGCCTAAAACCTCAACCTAAAATCAATTATGAGATTATAAAACCATTTAAATTGAGAAACAAGGCTTTTGAAAGAATGAGTGATTATAAATGGAGCTTTCTTGCCAACGAATGCCTTTGTCTTCATGTTTCTCGAGGTAAATATTCAATTATAATCTATTTTAACTAAAAATGTACAAAGAATTAAAATTCAAATCAATTTTGAGAATATAAAACCATTTAAAGTGAGTAATAAGGCTTTTGAAGGAATCGGTAACTATAAATGGACTTCTCTTCCCAATGAATGCCTTTTCCTTCACATTTGTTGAGGTAGACACTCAATTATAATCTATTTTAAATAAAAATGTGCAAAAAATTCAAATTTAAATCAATTTTGAGATTATAAAACCGTTTAAAGTGAGTAATAAGGCTTTTGAAGGAATAGGTAACTATAAATGGACGTTTCTTGCCCATGAATTTCTTTTTCTTCATGTTTCTTAAGGTACACGTGCAATTGTAATCTGTTTTAACTAAAAGTGTACAAAGAATTCAAATCTAAATCAATTTTGAGAATATAAAACCATTTCAACTGAGTAATAAGGCTTATAAGGAAATAGGTGACTATAAATGGACTTTTCTTGCCAATGAATGCCTTTTTCTTCATGTTTCTTGAGCCAGACATTCAAGTATAATATGTTTTAACTAAAAATGTAAAGCAATTTGAACTTAAAATCAATTTTGCAATTATAAAACCATTTAAAGTGAGTAGTAGGGCTTTTGAAGGAATACGTGATAATAAATAGACTTTTCTTGCCAAGGAATACCTTTTTCTTCAAGTTTCCCAAGGTAGATGTTCAATTCTAATATGTTCTAACCAAAAATGTCAAAAAGCTCAATCTAAAATCAATTATGAGATTATGAAACCATTGAAAGTGAGTAATAAGGCTTTTGAAGGAATGGGTGACTATAAATGGACTTTTCTTGTCAATGAATGCCTTTTTCTTCATGTTTCTTGAGGTTGACATTCAATTATAATCTGTTTTAACAAAAAATACAAAAAAATTTAACCTAAAATCAATTATGGCATTATAAAACTATTTAAAACAAGTAAAAAGGCTTTTGAAGGTATGGGTGACTATAAATGGACTTTTCTTGTCAATAAATGCCTTTTTCTTTAGGTTTCTCGAGGTAGCCATTCAATTATAATCTGTTTTAACTAAAACTATAAAATATTTTGAACTTAAAATCAAATTTGAGATTATATAACTATTTAAAGTGAGTAATAGGGCTTTTGAAGGAATGAGTGACTATAAATGGACTTTTCTTACTAATGAATACCTTATTCTTCAGGTTTCCCAAGGCAGACATTCAATTATAATCTGTTCTAACCCAAAATATCAAAAATTTCAACCTAAAATTAATTATGAGATTATGAAACCATTTAAAGTGAGTAATAAGGCTTTTAAAGGAATG